>NC_090369.1:1332896-1422454 GCF_035084215.1 Heptranchias perlo | reverse complement strand
TTCATTCCCCCCTTCCCTCCCTCACTTCCCCCCTTCCCTCCCTCCATTCCCCCCTTTCACATTCCCCCTTCCCTCTCTCATTCCCCCTTTCACTTTTCCCCTTCCCTCCCTCATTCCCCCTCCCTCATTCCCCCTTCCCTCCCTCATTCCCCCTTCCCCTCCCTCATTCCCCCTTCCCTTCCTATTCACCCCTATTCACTTTCCCCCCTTCCCTCCCTCATTCCCCCTTACACTTCCCCTTGCCCCCCCAATTCCCACCCTCATGTCCCCCTTCTCGCTCCCTCATTCCCCCCTTTCACTTTCCCCATTCCCTCCTCAATCCCCCTTTCACTTTCCCCTTCCCTCCCTCATTCCCCCTTTCACCTTTCCCCCTTCCCTCCCTCATTCCCCCTTTCACTTTCCCCCTTCCCTCCCTCATTCCCCCTTACACTTCCCCCTTCCCTCCCTCATTCCCCCTTTCACTTTCCCCCCTTCCCTCCCTCATTCCCCCTTTCACTTTCCCCGCTTCCCCTCCCTCATTCCCCCTTCCCTCCCTCATTCCCCCCTTTCCCTCCCTCATTCCCCCCTTACACTTTCCCCTTCCCCCCATTCCCCCCTTCCCCTTCCCTCATTCCCCCTTTCACTTTCCCCTTCCCTCCCTCATTCCCCCTTTCACTTTCCCCCTTTCCCTCCCTCATTCCCCTTTCACTTTCCCCCTTCCCTCCCTCATTCCCCCTTCCCTCCCTCATTCCCCCCTTCCCTCCCTCATTCCCCCCTTTCACTTTCCCCCTTCCCTCCCTCATTCCCCCTTTCACTTTCCCCCTTCCCCTCTTCCCCCCTTCCCCTCTTCCCCCCCTCATTCCCCTTTCACTTACCCTCAATTCCCCTTCCCTCCCTCATTCCCCCTTCCCTCCCTCATTCCCACCTTTCACTTTCCCCCTTCCCTCCCTCATTCCCCCTTGCCCTCCCTCATTCCCCCTTTCACTTTCCCCCTTCCCTCCCTCATTCCCCCTTCGCCCTCCCTCATTCCCCCTTCCCTCCCTCATTCCCCCTTACACTTTCTCCCTTCCCTCCCTCATTCCCCCTTACACTTTCCCCCTTCCCTCCCTCATCTCCCCCTTTCACTTTCCCTCTTCCCCCCTCATTCCCCTTTCACTTACCCTCAATTCCCCCTTCCCTCCCTCATTCCCCCTTCCCTCCCTCATTCCCCCTTTCACTTTCCCCTTCCCTCCCTCATTCCCCCTTCCCTCCCTCATTCCCCCTTTCACTTTCCCCCTTTCCCTCCCTCATTCCCCCTTACACTTTCCCCCTTTCCCTCCCTCATTCCCCCTTTCACTTTCCCCCTTCCCCTCCCTCATTCCCCCTTTCACTTTCCCCCTTCCCTCCCTCATTCCCCCTTTACACTTTCCCCCTTCCCCCTCCCTCATTCCCCCTTTACACTTTCCCCCTTCCCTCCCTCATTCCCCCTTCCCTCCCTCATTCCCCCCTTTCACTTTCCCCTTCCCTCCCTCATTCCCCCTTTCACTTTCCCCCTTCCCCCCTCATTCCCCTTTCACTTACCCTCAATTCCCCCTTCCCTCCCTCATTCCCCTTTCACTTTCCCCCTTCCCTCCCTCATTCCCCCTTTCACTTTCCCCCTTCCCTCCCTCATTCCCCCTTCCCTCCCTCATTCCCCCTTCCTCCCCCATTCCCCCTTTCACTTTCCCCCTTCCCTCCCTCATTCCCCCTTACACTTTCCCCTTCCCCCCCCATTCCCCCTTCCCCCCCCTCATTCCCCCTTTGCTCCCTCATTCCCCCTTTCACTTTCCCTTCCCTCCCTCATTCCCCCTTCCCTCCCTCATTCCCCTTCCCTCCCTCATTCCCCCTTTCACTTTCCCCCTTCCCTCCCTCATTCCCCCCTTTCACTTTCCCCCCTTCCCTCCCTCATTCCCCCTTTCACTTTCCCCCTTCCCCTCTTCCCCCTTCCCCTCTTCCCCCTTCCCCCTTCCCCTCTTCCCCCCTTCCCCTCTTCCCCCCTCATTCCCCCTTTCACTTACCCTCAATTCCCCCTTCCCTCCCTCATTCCCCCTTTCACTTTCCCCCTTCCCTCCCTCATCCCCCTTCCCTCCCTCATTCCCCCTTTCACTTTCCCCCTTCCCTCCCTCATTCCCCCTATCCCTCCCTCATTCCCCCTTCCCTCCCTCATTCCCCCTTACACTTTCCCCCTTCCCTCCCTCATTCCCCCTTTCACTTTCCCCCTTCCCTCCCTCATTCCCCCTTTCCTCCCTCATTCCCCCTTTCACTTTCCCCCTTCCCTCCCTCATTCCCCCTTTCACTTTCCCCCTTCCCTCCCTCATTCCCCCTTACACTTTCCCCCTTCCCTCCCTCATTCCCCCTTTCACTTTCCCCCTTCCCTCCCTCATTCCCCCTTCCCTCCCTCATTCCCCCTTTCACTTTCCCCCTTCCCTCCCTCATTCCCCTTCACTTTCCCCCTTTCCCCCCTCATTCCTCCTTTCACTTTCCCCCTTCCCTCCTCATTCCCCCTTCCCTCCCTCATGCCCCCTTCCCCTCCCTCATGCCCCCATTTCCCTCCCTCATGCCCCCATTTCCCCTTCCCTCCCCTCCTCATTCCCCCTTTCACTTTCCCCTCCCTCATTCCCCCTTTCACTTTCCCCCTCCCTCATTCCCCCTTTCACTTTCCCCTTCCCTCCCTCATTCCCCCTTTCACTTTCCCCCCCTTCCCTCCCTCATTCCCTCCCTCATTCCCTCCCTCATGCCCCCTTTTCCCCTTCCCTCATCCTCCATTTCACTTTCCCCCATTCTCCCCCCTCCCTCTCCATTCTCCCGCCCAAAAATGGCGCCGCCAACCGTCACCCCCGCTCGGCGCCACCTGCTCCCTCGCGGCGGGCCAGCGCCGCCATTGCTGCGGGCGGGCACGTGACCCGCTTCCCGCCGCTTTTTTTTTCAAAATTTCGAGTTTTGCGCGGGAAGAAGGGGAAAAAAAACCGTCACTCGGCGCGTGAGGGAAGACAAGATGGACGGAGTGGGTGAGGGGAGCAATCAAACCCACCCAGGAGAGCAATTAGTCAAATAATAATCCCTATTTCAGATCAATTTATATCCGCCTCAGGTGGCTGCAACAAGGAGAAGTGTTCAAAGAAAAATCCATCACCCTTAAATTGTCACCAATTAATTTTAGGACAGAAATGTTCGATAAAAATGGAGAGAATTCGCCTTTGTTTTAATAGGAATGGTATTTGGGCGAAAAATAACCTAATTGCTCTCCTCCCTTCCCCAAATCAGTTATCTTATTTGTGATTGTGAAGGTTTTGTGTTTTCTTTTCTGAAGAGGTCGTATTTATTGACGATGGGTGGTGACCTGAATCCGTACCTGTGGGGAAACTGGAGGCAACGGCGCAGAGCTGGCATGGTGCCCGCCGCTGATCAGACCAAAATCCCTACCCCGACCCCCCTCTCGCCCCTCACCCCCCCGCTCTCGCCCTCACCCCCCCGCTCTCGCCCCTCACCCCCCCCGCTCTCGCCCCTCACCCCCCCCGCTCTCGCCCCTCACCCCCCCCCCCGCTCTCGCCCTCACCCCCCCCTCCGCTCTCCGCCCCCTCACCCCCCCCCCGCCCCGCTCTCGCCCCTCACCCCCCCCGCTCTCGCCCCTCACCCCCCCCCGCTCTCGCCCCTCACCCCCCCCCGCTCTCGCCCCTCACCCCCCCCCCCCGCTCTCGCCCCTCACCCCCCCCGCTCTCGCCCCTCACCCCCCCCCGCTCTCGCCCCTCACCCCCCCCGCTCTCGCCCCTCACCCCCCCCGCTCTCGCCCCTCGCCCCCCGTCACCCCCCCCCGCTCTCGCCCCGTCACCCCCCCCGCTCTCGCCCTCGCCCCCCCCGCTCTCGCCCCTCGCCGCCCCCCGCTCTCGCCCCTCGCCCCCCCCGCTCTCGCCCTCGCCCCCCCGCTCTCGCCCCTCGCCCCCCCCCGCTCTCGCCCCTCGCCCCCCCCGCTCTCGCCCCTCGCCCCCCCCCCCGCTCTCGCCCCTCGCCCCCCCCCGCTCTCGCCCTCGCCCCCCGCTCTCGCCCCTCGCCCCCCCCGCTCTCCGCCCCCCCTCGCCCCCTCCCCCGCTCTCGCCCCTCGCCCTCTCGCCCGTCACCCCCCCGCTCTTGCCCGTCACCCCCCCCCGCTCTCGCCCCTCGCCCTCTCGCCTCTCGCCCGTCACCCCCCCCCGCTCTCGCCCGTCACCCCCCCCCGCTCTCGCCCGTCACCCCCCCCCGCTCTCGCCCGTCACCCCCCCCGTTCTCGCCGCTCGCCCTCTCGCCCCCGCTCTCGCCCGTCGCCCCCCCCGCTCTCGCCCGTCGCCCCCCCCCGCTCTCCCCCCGTCGCCCCCCCGCTCTCGCCCTCTGCTCTCGCCCGTCACCCCCCCCGCTCTCGCCCCGTCACCCCCCCCCGCTCTCGCCCGTCACCCCCCCCGCTCTCGCCCGTCACCCCCCCGCCTCTCCGCCCGTCACCCCCCCGCTCTCGCCCGTCACCCACCGCTCTCGCCCCTCGCCCTCTCGCCTCTCGCCCCCTGCTCTCGCCCGTCGCCCCCCCTCTCGCCCGTCACCCCACGCCCATCAACCCTATCTTGCCTCTCAAATCCCCATTTGCCCCTCAATCCCCCCTCGACTCCCTCTCAGCTCTGGGCCCTCGAACCGATCTCCCCCCTCGCCCCCTTGAACCACTTCTCTCACCCCTTGCACCGCTCGGGACCCTCTCGCACCCCCTCTCCCTCCCCCACCCCCCTGTCAGTAGTGCAGTGCGGGGTGACTGTGGTGTCAGTGGTGCAGTGCGGGGTGACTGTGGTGTCAGTAGTGCTGTGCGGGGTGACTGTGGTGTCAGTAGTGCTGTGCGGGGTGACTGTGGTGTCAGTAGTGCAGTGCGGGGTGACTGTGGTGTCAGTAGTGCAGTGCGGGGTGACTGTGGTGTCAGTGGTGCAATGCGGGGTGACTGTGGTGTCAGTAGTGCAGTGCGGGGTGACTGTGGTGTCAGTAGTGCAATGCAGGGTGACTGTGGTGTCAGTTGTGCGGTGCGGGGTGACTGTGGTGTCAGTAGTGCGGTGCGGGGTGACTGTGGTGTCAGTAGTGCAGTGCGGGGTGACTGTGGTGTCAGTAGTGCGGTGCGGGGTGACTGTGGTGTCAGTAGTGCGGTGCGGGGTGACTGTGGTGTCAGTAGTGCAATGCAGGGTGACTGTGGTGTCAGTTGTGCGGTGCGGGGTGACTGTGGTGTCAGTAGTGCGGTGCGGGGTGACTGTGGTGTCAGTAGTGCGGTGCGGGGTGACTGTGGTGTCAGTAGTGCAATGCAGGGTGACTGTGGTGTCAGTTGTGCGGTGCGGGGTGACTGTGGTGTCAGTAGTGCAGTGCGGGGTGACTGTGGTGTCAGTGGTGCGGTGCGGGGTGACTGTGGTGTCAGTAGTGCGGTGCGGGGTGACTGTGGTGTCAGTAGTGCGGTGCGGGGTGACTGTGGTGTCAGTAGTGCTGTGCGGGGTGACTGTGGTGTCAGTAGTGCGGTGCGGGGTGACTGTGGTGTCAGTAGTGCAATGCAGGGTGACTGTGGTGTCAGTAGTGCAGTGCGGGGTGACTGTGGTGTCAGTAGTGCAATGCAGGGTGACTGTGGTGTCAGTAGTGCTGTGCGGGGTGACTGTGGTGTCAGTAGTGCGGTGCGGGGTGACTGTGGTATCAGTAGTGCGGTGCGAGGTGACTGGTGTCTAGTGCGGTGCGGGGTGACTGTGGTGTCAGTAGTGCGGTGCGGGGTGACTGGTGTCAGTAGTGCAGTGCGGGGTGACTGTGGTGTCAGTTGTGCAGTGCGGGGTTACTGTGGTGTCAGTAGTGCAGTGCGGGGTGACTGTGGTGTCAGTAGTGCGGTGCGGGGTGACTGTGGTATCAGTAGTGCAGTGCGGGGTGACTGTGGTGTCAGTTGTGCGGTGCGGGGTGACTGTGGTGTCAGTTGTGCGGTGCGGGGTGACTGTGGTATCAGTAGTGCAGTGCGGGGTGACTGTGGTGTCAGTTGTGCGGTGCGGGGTGACTGTGGTGTCAGTGCGGTGCGGGGTGACTGTGGTGTCAGTAGTGCGGTGCGGGGTGACTGTGGTGTCAGTTGTGCGGTGCGGGGTGACTGTGGTGTCAGTAGTGCAGTGCGGGGTGACTGTGGTGTCAGTAGTGCAGTGCGGGGTGACTGTGGTGTCAGTTGTGCAGTGCGGGGTGACTGTGGTATCAGTAGTGCAGTGCGGGGTGACTGTGGTGTCAGTTGTGCGGTACGGGGTGACTGTGGTGTCAGTGGTGCAATGCGGGGTGACTGTGGTGTCAGTTGTGCAGTGCAGGGTGACTGTGGTGTCAGTGGTGCAGTGCAGGGTGACTCTGGTGTCAGTTGTGCGGTGCGGGGTGACTGTGGTGTCAGTAGTGCGGTGCGGGGTGACTGTGGTGTCAGTTGTGCAGTGCGGGGTGACTGTGGTGTCAGTGGTGCAATGCGGGGTGACTGTGGTGTCAGTTGTGCAGTGCGGGGTGACTGTGGTGTCAGTGGTGCAGTGCAGGGTGACTCTGGTGTCAGTTGTGCGGTGCGGGGTGACTGTGGTGTCAGTAGTGCGGTGCGGGGTGACTGTGGTGTCAGTTGTGCAGTGCGGGGTGACTGTGGTGTCAGTGGTGCAATGCGGGGTGACTGTGGTGTCAGTTGTGCAGTGCGGGGTGACTGTGGTGTCAGTGGTGCAATGCGGGGTGACTGTGGTGTCAGTTGTGCAGTGCAGGGTGACTGTGGTGTCAGTGGTGCAGTGCAGGGTGACTGTGGTGTCAGTAGTGCGGTGCGGGGTGACTGTGGTGTCAGTAGTGCAGTGCAGGGTGACTCTGGTGTCAATAGTCACTTTGTTTTTAAAACAGCTTTTCCAGTTTTTTCCTCTCCTCCCCTGTAGGTGCCAGGGTCGGGGTCCACGGGCACCAGCCGCCCTCTGGGTACCTCTCCCGCGCGGTCAGTCTCTATATGGGTTTCCCAGGCTGTGACCGGCATTGGAATATTCGACCAAGATGGCATCACAGCCGAGCCCTAACCCAATGTCCACACACATGCTCTTTTCCAGTAACAGTTACTGGACAGTGATCGTAAGCAGGAATCCTGGCCGAGGCGCTGCCATCTTACCTCCTGTCCCCAGCTGAGACCAGGGGGATGGAAACTGGGAACCACCTGGTCTGAATGATGCACCTGCTCCAGGGAGATATGTTCACCCAGTAGACCAGTGGAATTTATTTGTTCATTTTGTCTCCCTCCGTGCTATTACTGGATCAAGTGATGTGACAAACACAATAGTGAGCTTACTTTCTCTCTCACCGTACGGCACTCCGCCTGGGTTACATACTTTCACTGTGTCGGCCAGCAAGGGCCATTATCAATGCATTGTGCTCTATACCATTGCTGCTTGTGCTGATGGATTCACTGCTCTAATATAATCAGTGCTGATTCATTGAACTAATAAGCAGTTGATTACTGGGGAAATGTTAGAGAGTACATATTGTACTATGATTACGCACAAGCTTTGACATTTCTCTGTAATATATAATGAAACAAAACATTACTGGTTAGAGTCTGTGGTACAACACCACATCTGCGTAATTCAGTTACAGGAACGACTGGCCACTAATCACCATAATATCCCATTATATATAAAGATGAAAATGGGAACTTACACGGTGGTAAGTCACATTAAAGGGGAAGGAAAGTGGAGAGAGTACCTTTTTCTTCAAAGTACTGTCCCTTTTTATATTGAAAAGAATGTAAATACAACATGATTTGTTGGTGGAGCGAGCTGGACTGCTTCAGTGACCAGCCCCATGAGTCCTGGCACAGCTTTACTGAATGCAATGGGGCCAGCTCTTTCAGATTGAGAGCCACCCAACCCAGAGGTTGAGTTTTCAGCAAACCTTGCCAGTATCATGCTTCTTGTGGGGTCAGGCAGCTCCCAATCAGCTGAAAGAATGGTCCAAAGTTCCAGCCCTCGGTGCTTTCAATGAATCCATTCTGGAATGCCCCCCCCCACCCGCCATTGGTAATGTAATGGATCAGTGAGGAGACTTTATGGCAGTTGGTAATAGAGCATTGAACAGCTAACAAATGTTTTTGCTATTAAAAATATTAATATATCAAATAGAGGAGTACTTTGAATGAAAAGTACTCCCAGACCGTCCACCCCTTTAGAATTGAACATATTATGAAGAATATTAATGCATCCTGGAGTGCATTTCAAGGCAAGTAATACATTGAGCTGAACCAGGATCCATGGGGTTGTCAATGGAGTTGTTGAGCTCACTCCATCTACAAATATTTTTGCATTTAAGATGATGATAAGCTCGTTTCCTTCCCCCAGTTTGTGACATCTCAAACTCGAGGTGTGTCAGGCACGGCCCTGTAACACGCTGCAGCTTGTTTGCGACCACACGTGTAATTGCCTGTGAACAATGGGCGGGATAGTCTCAGCGCATCCCATTTTTACTAACTCTTACGTTTTTAACAGGAAACAAGGAAACTGCTCTGAAGATGGATGCTGGCCTTAATCTCGTTACAGAAATGCAGCTAGGTAAGAACATCAAGAACAAGAAAAGGCCATTTGGTCCATCAAAGCTCCTAACCCTCCCAGCCTAGCACTCCTCTGTAAATTGAATGTCCCTGATCTCTGACTCTTAATGCCTTGCATAGCAGATTACTCCAGAGTTCACTCATTTAAATTGTTGTCTTCTGACCCACTGACCAGACATACCCTGTACAAATATCCTTATTTCCTTCTCTCTCTCTCGTGTGTATATATAGGAGAGTCGGCATTATAAAGAGGGGAGACAGGTTAATAATTTGGGTGTATGCCACTCATCAGAATTGATAGATTAAAGTTAAGCCAGCGTTTTAGTCAGGTTGGATAAATAAAGAGGAAAAAGAACGGACCCTCTAATCAGAGAGAGATTTAATGAGTTGAATGATCTGCAAACTGCATAATATAAAACACATGGTTATTCCATGTAATATTGGATGATATTAAAACAATCATTTCAGTGTGGCAGTGGAAAGCCCTTAAAGGAACAAAAGAACCTGCAAACAGATAAAAAGTGAAAAGACACGGGAGAGACTCACACAAACTAAAAGGTGAGAAAATGGGGGAAAAATAAAGAGAAACTGCAAATGCAGGAATCCCGGAATGAAAAACAGGAAATGCTGACAAAAGATAGGTGGGTTCACCATACTTACCATCATCAGCTTAAACACGGAGAAATCTGGGTCACTCCCATGTGTATCAGCACAGCTCAATGTGTAAAATATTTAATATATTATAATTAATGGAGATATGAGAGAGAGAGAGAGAGCAAGAGTAATGAATTTAATATTTTATATACAATGAATAGGCTTTCATCCCAAGTATTCTCTTTCAGACTGTACAGTTTGACTTTCTCTAATCATTCCTGATAGTTCATCCCCTTTACTCTTGGGATCATTCGCATTGCTCTTCTCCGCTTTCTTTCCACTGAAGAGTGCAAACTACACATTGCACCATGACGGTGAGTTATTGATGTAACCATGTTGCACACATTTAAGACCCATAAAACCATAAGGTTCAGAGTGATTTCTGGGGCCCCAATGGTCTGGGTATTCTGCAGTCACTCTTCCCTTGAAAGATAATATGGTCTTTGTCTCTGTGTGACAAAGCAATCCATATTCTAACAACTCTCTGCATAAAAGTTTCTCTTAATCTCTCTCCTTGCTCTCAGTGAGAATTTTAAATTGATGAGCTTTCATCACCAGCTCTCTACAAAGAGGAAATAGTTTCTTTCCTATTCGCCCTATTAAAACCCGTCGTAATTTTAAAAGCCTTTATTAAATCTCTTCATAGACTTTTTGGCTCCAGTGGAAATCCTCCCAGTATCTCAGATCTCTCCTCATAACAATAATCTCCTATCTCTGATATCATCACAGTAACGATTCATTATATGGTTTATAATGGGGAGCCCAAAACCCCACACAATGCTTTAACTTTGGCCTAACCATGACAAATTCATCATAACTTCTTTGCTCTTTTACTCTATGCCCTTGTTTCTAAAACCCAAAACGCAATTAGCGTCTTTATGGCTTTTCTAATTAAACGTTGTACTCTGTAGATTAACAGTAGGAGCTTTGACAATAAAGTGGAAGTATATTCTACATAATTCCTCAATATTATAAAGGTTGATAACTCTACTCTTACTGGTTTTGCTCCCTCATAACTCATGAAAAGGAGCAACTATTTTGCATCGAACCTCATTCCTATGACATGAAGTTTCACTCCAGCAACACCATGAATGGGGAGCACTGCCCTAAGCCTGTAGTTCCCGTTCATTAAATCACTGTACTGGGATGACATGAGAACAATAAGGAAAGTCCTATATAAAATGGCTGCCTCTAAATCAACAGCTCTGAAATATAAACTAACACAAGAGAGACACGAGGAAGTGTAGATAAATCTCCCATTGTAATGTTTACAATTATGCAACAATTCAGTAGAATATACCCCCCCACCTTTAAATTACTATCACACTGGAATATTCTGAGTTCCATGACTGGGAACTAGTGTTGCCAGCCCCCTCGGATTGTCCTGTAGTCTCCAGGAATTGAGCATCCCAGGAGAAAAATCATAGGGGCATTAAATAAATAGTGTGGTTTTTTTCATTTTCTTTGAACACTTTCGTTTCTCAGTTATAAAAATATTGGTGATGGGAAAGGATGGCTGTTTGGATATTCACAGATTCACAGGCAGAGGATTTTGACTCTGTTTCACGTAAATTGTCAACAAACAACAGCGAAAGAAAGGAAACCATTCTGTTTCTCCCACCTGCCTTGCCACAGAGTTTATCAGCTGGCCCAGTAACCAGCTGGTGTTACAGTGGCCGATGCACTGCCCACTAACAGTTAAACATACTCCTATTAAACATAAAGTTATATGATGTTTTAAGGGCCAGTGAGTGGCGTGTGTAGGACCAGTTTGATGCTGTATGAGTTAGAGCCTTTACCACAGCCAGGGGGAAGCAGAATGTTATCCTTTCTTGCAGCAAATAATATTTATGACAAATAAAATTTTGCAGGGCTTCAGTAAAAAATGAATCCCCAATAGGTTGTTTTGTAGTATTTTCCACCTATTATTTCCTTGCCTGCATTTAATTTGCATGAGAGTATTCCGCCCATTATAAGTGTGAGTTTCTGTTTATGATTAATATCAAACAAATTGTCTTTTAGGGAAGAAAGTGGAACCTCAAATTGAAGAAATTGTGAAAAAAATCAAGACCTTAATTGAAGGTAATATTTGCTAAGTAATAAAGTACTTTGCAAACAAACCTCCTGCTATGCCACTGTCAGCAGCAATACCTTGTGTCAGTGGTACAGAATCACACTTTGTGGGGTCCATTACATACCGGATGGTGATTGCAAAACCGCACCCATTCTGTGTTCCAAAAGGGTTACGTCGCCATCTATTATGAGGAAGTGGATCTGGATCAGCCCTTTTCAGAGAAGAGGGGTTAAAAGTGGGGGGAAAAGAAAGTACTCCCCCCTGGGGCACAGTGGCACACATAACCCAACTAAGACCTGGATATATCAACAGGAAGATCCAAACTAGTGCAAAGTACAGGGAGAGGCAACCTCTCCCACTCTCCTGAGTTGCCATTGAACAACTCAAGAGCTACACTGTCAGAGTAGCTGGCCAGCCCAGCCCTTAGGCAACAAACTGTGTGATGCAAGGAAATGAAAGTGGTTAAAGGCACAATTAAAGAGCAGGAAAACATACAATTAATAATAAAAAGTGGGTTAGACACTGGTCTTTGATCCCTGGTGAAACCTAGTCCAGATTGATGAAATGAAAATCCCCCCGTCTGCTACCTTTAAAGGAATGTATATTAAATAAATCTGGGGCTGGGCCAATCAGTTCCTGGTGGGTATGGGCTCAAAACTACCTTGACGAGTATTAAAACGAGCAAATTCACAAATAACAATAAAAAACAGCTGTTGCTTCAGCATTGCCTTCATACACTCCTCAATGTAGCTCACTGCATGTATCAATATATTTCAGAGAAAAGGGTGAATGATGCAGAACTGAAGAAGTTGCAGTTACACCAGGAAGCACTGGAAAAGGAACTTGATGAGTGTACGTACGTATTTCCCCTTGGCGAGATCCATGCAGATTTCTAGTGCATTGGCAGGAAAGCACACTAGTTAGTAACCTGCTTTTACATATGGTTTAATATTTCAACGTTTCTATTACTGAGTGCCGGGGTGCCTTTACCTTGAGGCTAATGGGGGAGATTGTTTGAGCTTTTCAGTAGACACGAGGTTGGCAAGTTGTGATTACAGTCCAATGCACTGTTTCTTTGATCTTTGAAACATTATGAATATTGCTATATTACAATTCCATTTCCGTTTGTCAATAGTAAATCACGAGGTCTTTCACCTGGAGGGAAACTGCAATAGGAAGAAAGGTAAGAGAGGGCTGAAAATTGGTCAGCTCGTCAGAGCACGGCGAATGTGCATTTTATTCGTCAACATTTTCAGTTAATGTTTGTTCATTTTCCACCCCAAGTCAGGCTTGTACGTTCCCAAGTCTGTTATAATGTACCTATAACTCACAGCCTCACAGCCCGGCTCTCTCCGGTATGACCTGTCCCCTTTTTTTGATGACTGCCCGTGTACAAAAGAAGGGATGACCTTACATTCACAAGGCTTGCACATGTGTGATGACAAAATGGACTTGTTTTGTGTTTCGCTCAGTGAAGAGTGCACCTGTCACTTGCTTGTGACAGCAATGCACTGCCAATCGACTGATGTTGCTAATGTCAGCTGCTGTAGCCTGGATTGATCCTGACAGGTAGAACTTCAGGGCCACAGTCACCTTCAGAGCCACAGGCAATGCCCAAAGTGTGTGACCTGGTGCTGGGCCGCAGTTGGTGCTGCAACTGATAGCTCAGTTGCAGCACCAACTGAGCTCAGTCACAGCCTTGCTGCTGAAGGGGAGACACTGGGCACGCTGCTCACGAGTTCACTGGAAGTAACACATTCAGTTCCTGTGCACTCGTGTGGTGTAAGGCCTCCTGCACTGTCCCCTTCTCCTCCCTCTTCTCTCAGCTGCTGCAGATCTGTGCACTCTGACTTGCTGCTCTTCCTCCTCCTCCAGCTCCAATGGCACACCCACGTTGCAGAGTAACTTTGTGCACAAGCCCCTGGGCAGCTCCAAAAAAAATAACTCTGCAATATTTGAACTAGAGCAGCCAACACAGCCAGCAATAGGTCTAAAAGTCCACAAACAGTCTAAAATGACTAACCATAGACTCACTGAGGATCCCTTTAAATAACAATGGTGCAGTTTCCCTCCCAAAGATTTATGGGCTGCTTTTAGAATTAACAAATGCAGCCCTGGATGACTAAAAGTCACCTGATGTAATGTGGCATCTAGCACAATGCCAGCGCAGTTCGGCCGCAGCAGATTGTGCTGCAAAAATTTGGAGGTCTTACATTAATTTTACGCCAGAAAAACGGGCGGCCCTGAGTTGAATTTCTCCCCCAGTATTTTTTAGAAAATACTTTTTTTTTGGCATAAGAAAACCAGACTTTTTCTTTCCAATTTTCAACCTTTACAATTACTGGGGCAAGCACTGCCAAAACTGGACTTTCTGGTTTAAAAGCCATACAAAAGGTCACCCTAATCACAGTAACATTTTAACTTACTAGTAGGTATCCTACTGGTTACCCATCAACCCTTAGCTTGCTGACCTACATTGGCTCCAGGTCCAGCAACGCCTTGATTTAAAAATTCTCCATCCTTGTTTTCAAATCCTTCCGTGGCCTCGCCCCTCCCTAACTCTGTAATCTCCTCCAGCCCTACAAACCTCTGAGATCTCTGCGCTCCTCCAATTCTGGCCTCTTGCACATCCCCGATTTTCATCGCTCCACCATTGGCGGCTGTGCCTTCAGCTGCCTCGGCCCTAAGCTCTGGAATTCCCTCCCTAAACCTCTCCGCCTCTTTGTGTCTTTCTCCTCCTTTAAGACTCTCCTTAAAACCTACCTTGTCACCTGTCTCAATATCTCCTTAATAAAAACAGAAAATGCTGGAAATGCTTAGCAAGTGAGGCACCATCTGTGGAGAAAGAAACAGGGTTAATGTTTCAGGTTGAAGACCTTTTGTCAGAACTGGAAGATGTTAAAGAATTAAAGTTTTTAAGCAAGTACAGAGCCAGGGGAGGGAGAGAGGGGAGGAAAGAACAAAAGGGAAGGTCTGTGATAGGGTGCAGGGCAGGAGTGATTAAATGACAAAAGGGATGATGGTGCAAGGCAAGGAGGGTGGGAATGGGACAAGTAAAGAAACAGAAGATCAGTCCAGAGTAACTGTAAATGGCAAAAGCTGAACCATTACCAGAACCATTAAATGGCAAAAGCAGAACCATTACCAGCACTCGCTGTCCGAAAAAAAGGGAGCAGTGGTTATGGTCTGAACTTATTGAAATCAGTATTGAGTCCGGAAGGTTGTAAAGTGCCTAAATGAAAGATGAGGTGCTGTTCCTCGAGCTTACGTTGAGCTTCATTGGAACAGAGTAAGAGGCCGAGGACAGAGAGGCCAGAGTGGGAGTGGGAGTGGGACGGGGAATTAAAATGGCAAGCGACCGGCAGGTCAGGGTCACACTTGCGGACAGAGCGGAGGTGTTCAGCTCAGCGATCACCCAGTCTGCGTTTGGTCTCCCCAGTGTAGAGGAGACCGCGTCGTGAGCAGCGAATACAGTATACTAACTTGAAAGAAGTACAAGTAAATCACTGTTTCACCTGGAGGGAATATTTGGGGCTCTGGACGGTGGGAAGGGAGGAGGTGAAGGGGCAGCTGTTGCATCTCCTGCGCTCGCACGGGAAGGTGCCGTGGGGAGGAGAGGGGGTGATGGAAGAGTGGACCAGGGTGTCGTAGAGGGAGCGGTCCCTTCGGAATGCTGAAAGGGGAGGGAAGAGGGAGTTGTGTTTGGTGGTGGGATTGCGCTGGAGGTGTCAGAAATGGTGGAGGATGATACGTTAAATGTGGAGGCTGGTGGGGTGGAAGGTGAGGACAAGGGGACCCTATCATGGTTCTGGGAGGGAAGGGGTGAGGGCAGAAGTGCAGGAAATAGGACGGACACGGTCGAGGGCCCTGTCAACTACAGTGGAGAGGAATCCTTGGTCGAGGGAAAAGGAAGACATACTGGAAGCACTGGTGAGGAAGGTGGTATCGTCAGAACAGATGTGACGGAGACGGAGAAACTGGGAGAAGGGAATAGAGTCCTTACAGGAAGCGGGGTGGGAGGAAGTATAATCAAGGTAGCTGCGGGTGTCGGTGGGCTTATAATAAATATTGGTTGACAGCCTATCCCCAGAAATGGAGATATAGAAGTCGAGGAAGGGAAGGGAAGAGTCGGAGATGGACCATGTGAAGGCGAGGGAAGGGTGGAAATTGGAAGCAAAGTTGGGGCGAGAACAGGAAGTGTCACCAATACAGTCATCAATGTACTGGAAAAAGAGGTGAGGGAGGGGACCTGAGGAGGACTGGAACAAGGAATGTTCCACATATCCCACAAAAAGGACAGGCATAGCTGGGACCCATATGGGTTCCCATAGCAACATCTTTTATTTGGAGAAAGTGAATGGAGTCAAAGGAGAAGTTGTTCAAGGTAAGAACAAGTTTAGCCAGGAGGAGGAGGATGGTGGTGGATGGGGACTGATTGGGCCTCCATTCAAGGAAGAAGCAGAGGGCCCGCAGGCCGTCCTGGTGAGGGATGGAGGTGTAGAGGGACTGGACGGCCATGGTGTAAAGGAGACGGTTAGGGCCGGGGAACTGGAAACTGTTAAAGTGGCCGAGGGTATCAGGAGAGTCGAGGATGTAGGTCGGAAGAGACTGGACAAGGGGAGAAAAAAATAGAGTCGAGAGGGAGGGAAATAAGTTCCGTGGGGCAAGAACAGGCTGAAAGGATGGGTCTCCGAGGGCAGTCCTGTTTGTGGATCTTGGGGAGGGGGTAGAAGCGAGCTGTGTGGGGTTGGGGGACTATGAGGTTGGAGGCCGTGGGCTGAAGATCTCCAGAGGAGGTCAGTGACGGTCTGGGAATCTATGGCTTGATGTTTGGCAGTGGGGTCATGGTCCAGGGGGAGGTAGGAGAAGGTGTCGGAGAGTTGGCATTCAGCCAATATCTCCTTAAGTGGCTCAGTGTCAAATTTTGTTTAATAATCGCACCTATGAAGTGCCTTGGGCCATTTTACTACGTTAAATGCGCTGTATAAATGCAAGTTACTGTTGGTGGTGGTGGTTATAGAGTTATGCATCAGGTAAGAATAGGTAACAATACATGTACTTTACTATTTGGCAATGGTTTGAGAGCCAGAGAGAAAAAGAGAAAAGATTACAGCACATCAGCAGTTATAGTAGTAAACAATTTTACAACACCAAGTTATAGTCCAGCAATTTTATTTTAAATTCACAAGCTTTCGGAGGCTTCCTCCTTCCTCAGGTGAACGATGTGGAAATTTTCCACATCGTTCACCAGAGGAAGGAGGAAGCCTCCGAAAGCTTGTGAATTTAAAATAAAATTGCTGGACTATAACTTGGTGTTGTAAAATTGTTTACAATTGTCAACCGGCATCTCCACATCAGCAGTTATAGTAGGTAGGGGGAGTGTGAAACCGCTTTTTGTGATATTTCCTTGTCTGTAATTATGGAGATTATGATTCTTGGAAAAGTTTTTTTGTTTCCTTTATTCGTGGCTTTAATTTAATTTGCATCCTTTTGTGAGCTGGAGCTTTTCACAATACTACATTTGACATTCTAACTAAACCGGTATTGCTAACCTTTTGCGGATACATACACTCCCAATCAGTGCTCGAGGGCTAATCTCAGGAATGCTACAATACAGAGTGATGATATGTAGTCTGCACCTGGTGAGTTTGTGCTCTTAATCAAATCGTTGTGGGCAGTTGCCAAGTGAGAGCCAGCCACTTCCCCATAGGGCAGAAAGACCCATAAAACCAATAGTTTGATCCTAAGAGGGCCCTTACACTTGCTGTGTGGAAGCTGGGGTAACCCTGCCTCCTAATAACATCCCCTTGCCTCTTTTAAAGTTTTGTGTCCCTATAATTCAATATAAATCCCCTAGTTAATACAAACTGAACAGAAGCAACATCAAATAAACGGGTCCTCTCTTTCTTCCAGATCTAAGCACATTTATCATCTTACATTTTAGACTATTGAGAATAAATATTTAATTTTTATTCAGAAGGCATTAGAGTAGCTGGTAAAGATGCACGGTAAAGTTCCCTCTACACTGATCAAACACTTCCACATCAGGCCTTGCATGGGTTTGATACAAGATAAATCCCCTCCAGCTTACCAACAATATTTCTAAACTGCAGATTCACAGGACTGCACTAGTGTAACATTTTCACTCTTGCCTCTGAGTCGGTTGTGAATTCAATATGTGCGGCTGACACTCGAGTGCAGTATTGTCGCAAGTACCATCTTTTGGATGAGACCCCCACCTGCCTCTCCAGATGTGATGTTAAAGATCCCACGACACTATTGAGACGTTCCTCTGGCGTCCTGGCCAACATTGCTCCTTAAACTAACACCATCAAAGGCTCCTGATCTGACATCTGATCATTCATTTATTTGCTGTTTGAGGAAACTTGCCGTGTGCGAATTGGCTGCTGTGTGTTTGCCCACTCAACAATGATCGCACTTCAAAAGTAATTAATTAGCTGTGTAGTGGTTTGGCATGTGATAAAGTGAGATAAAAATACAAGTTCTTTCTTTCCGAGTGCCACTGCCAGTTGAATGCTGATTAGAATAGTGATACGTACAGTATTTTAGGAGTTGAAAGAAGTGTTGGTGGCGCAGTGCATTGATGCACCAACGGTCTGAATCATGGAATGCTATGACTTAAGGAAATGGCAGGGACGTTAAACAAATATTTTATATCTGTCGTCACAGTAGAAGACATAAAAACGTACAGGAAATTGTGGGGAGCCAAGGGGCTACTGAGAGGGTGGAACTTAAAGTAATTAAGATTAGTGAAGAAAACGTTCTGGAAAAATTAATGGGACTAAAAGCTGACAAATCCCCCCTGGACCTGATGGCCTACATCCTAGGGTTTTAAAAGAGGTGGCTGCAAAGATAGTGGATGCATTGGCTGTGATCTTCCAGAATTCCCTAGATTCTAGAACGGTCCCAGTGGATTGGAAGGTAGCAAATGTAACCCCGCTATTCAAGAAAGGAGGGAGAGAGAAAACAGGGAACTACAGGCCAGTTAGTCTGACATCGGTCGTCAGGAAAATGCTAGAATCTAGAAAGTCATATGATTAGGCAGAAAACAGAGAGTGGGAATAAACGGGTCATTCTCAGGTTGGCAGGCTGTAACTAGTGGGGTGCCGCAGGGATCGGTGCTTGGACCTCAGCTATTTACAATCTATAATAATGACTTAAATGAAGGGACCGAGTGTAATGTATCCAAGTTTGTTGACGATACAAAGCTAGGTGGGAAAGTAAGCTGTGAAGAGGACACAAAGAGTCTGCAAAGGGATATAGACAGGTTAAGAGAGTGAGCAAGAAGGTGGCAGATGGAGTATAATGTGGGGAAATGTGAGGTTATTCACTTTGGTAGGAAGAATAGAAAAACAGAATATTTTTTAAATGGTGAGAAACTATTAAATGTTAGTGCTCAGAAGGACTTGGGTGTCCTTATTCATGAAACACAGAAAGTTAGCACGCAGGTACAGCAGGCGATTAGGAAGGTAAATGGCATGTTGGCCTTTATTGCAAGGGGGTTGGAGTACAAGAGTAAGGAAGTCTTACTGCAACTATACAGGGCTTTGGTGAGACCTCACCTGGAGCAATGCGTACAGTTTTGGTCTCCTTATCTAAGGAAGGATATACTTGCCTTAGAGGCAGTGCAACGAAGGTTCACTAGATTAATTCCTGGGAGGAATATGAGGAGAGATTGGGTAGAATGGGCCGATACTCTCTGGAGTTTAGAAGAATGAGAGGGCTTGACAGGGTAGATGCTGAGAGGCTGTTTCCCCTGGCTGGAGAGTCCAGAACTAGGGGGCATAGTCTCAGGATAAGGGGTCGGCCATTTAAGACTGAGACGAGGAGGAATTTCTTCACTCAGAGAGGGTGGTGAATCTTTGGAATTCTCTACCCCAGAAGGCTGTGGATGCTCAGTTGTTGAATATATTCAAGGCTGAGATAGATAGATTTTTGGACTCTTGGGGAATCGAGGGATATGGGGATCGGGCAGGAAAGTGGAGTTGAGGTTGAAGATCAGCCATGATCTGATTGAATGGTGGAGCAGGCTCGAGGGGCCGAATGGCCTACTCCTGCTCCTATTTCTTATGTTCTTATCTTCTTATGACATAGTTTTGTGTTTTTAATTTCCCCTCTGGCAAATCACCATCCATTTTGGATCACAATGGCCAGTTACCAATCTCCAAAATAGATCCTCTGTCATTTTGCTGGACTGTGGTTCAAGGGAAACCTAAAAAAGGGGAGAAAAAGTGTGGGGGGGGGGGAAATCTGCAAATACTTCAAGCAGTAAGTTAGTCCAAATGTTTTTATCTCATTCCAGCAAATCTGAAGAGGCTGCACTTTCAGTACGAACAAAATCAAGCTCAGACTGAAAGGTAAGAAAGCAAGACAAATATAAACCATGCCACATCGCCCATATCACAAATCACTGTCGCCTTTATTATTAGGAACTAACCAAGCAACTACTTTGCATTGGCTGTCACAATATCTGTTCCTGTTCTTCGGTCCCATACCTCAAACCCATTCTCCTCCTTCCCCCTTCCCCAGTACTCATTCCCTGTTTCTTTTTTGCCCTCCACTTTTTCTCCTTTGTTGCCTCACCAAGTGGCCATTCATGATGTGCGAAGGTGGGCAGTGAGTGTGGGCAGGCTGTTTGGTTGCAGATCAGCTGATCGCGTCCTTGCTTGATA
Organism: Heptranchias perlo; assembly: GCF_035084215.1. Taxonomy (NCBI): domain Eukaryota; kingdom Metazoa; phylum Chordata; class Chondrichthyes; order Hexanchiformes; family Hexanchidae; genus Heptranchias; species Heptranchias perlo. The sequence goes on along the minus strand of NC_090369.1, from coordinate 1,402,485 downwards.
TGTACACACACACGCGAGCTGATCTAAGCCTCCCTAAATCTGGGGTACAGAAGCCAGCTGTAGTACCTCTGCTGCTACCCCACCTGAGATCAGCACAGATCAGGAATGGAATTGGCATTCTGTTTGTTTTGCTTAGTTACATGCAGCCTGTACCAATTGTGGAGCTGCCCTTCATTCTCATGCCACTTTTACAATAGGAGTTGAATCTGCTGAAAATACAACTTCTGTCTGCTGGCTTCCAAACTGCCTGATGGTGCAGAGAGACTAATAAAGGAAGAGGCATGGGAATGACTAATCAACACCTCATGGAAAAAGTGAGAAAATCAGATGTGTTACTCACATCAGAGCCGGCCAATTCTGGTTATACTGTGTTGAAATCCTCCTTCGGTCCTGGAATGCTAACAGTGCTTTGTGCAATTTGTTCAGACAGCTGAGAGTGAGCAGAGAGAGTAAGCAAAGGATTGAAGTGTTAACATCTCAGATAGAAGAGGAGAAGCTGAAAAAGAGGAAAGAAAGGTAACAAAGTACCAGCATCATCCAATAAACGTACTCATTAGAAAAAGTTCCATGCATCACACACATCACAGGGGATATAGATGGGAGATTCCTCCACTACTGATATACTGGGCAGGGATTACACAACGTACCCCATTGACACTGATAGTCCATGTTTCACATCTATTGACTAGATTCTTTTTCAAAGAAATCTAACAATCCTGCCAATTTCAGTCCTGGACGAAAGCTGCCAGAGCACAGGGCCTTATCCATCCTCTGCCTCTGTAGCTTCCAGAATATATCCCGGACTCCCCAGCACCAGTACTCTGTACTGCCACACTGCCTACACTTACGGTTCTGGACCTCAGTGTGTTGTAGTGGCCTCCTTCTCTGAATCCAGTCCCAGTCTGATGGTTTCCTGCTCTCTCTGATTCCCAGTTAGATCATGGAACAGTGAAAGGTTAAACCCTAGATCCACCGCTTAATGGTGTGTATTTAATTGCAAAATGCAGCATTGTCCAACTCAGTGCTTTGTTTAAGTGTCTTGTTTATATTTATAACTCTCTTTAGACTATTACTTTGTGCTTGCATTTATGGATATTTTGCAAAAGTTTAATAAATACTCGGTTTGTATGAAATAGAAAATTTTGCAATTTCTGCAATCTTCTTAATGTTTTCAGAAAGGCATTTGAACAGCAACTTGAAGAACTCATAAGGAAGCACAAATGGATGGCAGAATTTTATGTAAGTAAAATAATATATAGAATAACGATTGTTTGGGGGAAACTTCTGAGCCCTCGGGTGAGATTACTGACTTTAGTCACCTCTTGTGGGGGTGTGCGTGTGTGTGTCTGTGTGTCTGTCCTGGGTGGCAGGAATCCTGTGTGGGGGCTGGGAAGGTTCAGAGAGTTCGATTTACTGCTGTAGAATGTGTAATAAATTGAGAAACCAAGATGAAGAGCCACGGCCTATAGTACAAGACATCACCAAGGCTGAAAAGAATAAAAGAGAAGATAAAGTAAATCAGGAAATAGTGATTAGGTGACAGCAAAAGAGTGATTACAAGAGTTATACACAGAGGGAAGGAGAGAGATAGTAAAAAAAAACTCTAGCAAATACTCAGAACACAAACTACCCTGTGGGAGTTAGTTGAGAGGTGACGGTAATACCTAGTTTAAAAACTAACAAAAGCTATTTATTTTGAAATAGCCACGTATGGAGTAAGCCAACTATTGTCCTACTAGTTTCTGCATCTATATAATTATCTCCCTTGTAAATAAATTCAACTATTAGTTATGGCCTGAGTGATACAGTCTGACACCATATTTAATTTACTGCCTTGTGAAGTGGACAGGAGAACATGATTTTCAGCACATGGTAAAAGGGTAATTGGTAATCTTCTGTACACTATCCCATTCACATTGGGAAAAAGCCTGAAAATATATAGACATATAAACACATACGTACACTCCAACAAAAGAAATTGAAGAATATATCCATGGAAAATTAAGAAAACATAAAAGTTCATATTTATCTCCCTTATAAACAGGATTGTTCCCATGTATAATTGACGATGGTTCACCTTTAGTCCATAATCACTGTAATCTTTGACTTTTCTTTTCCATCAGACTCCAGCCAGACTTGAACTTGAAATGCGCAACATTGAAAACTCCAAGCAGCAGCTTCTTAGTGAAGGTAATCCCCTGTGTTAGGAATATCCCTGTGCATTAAATGATCATCACGAATGAAGTCCAAGGCCCAATATCTGGCACTCCTGAATTTCTAGGCAGTGGTGCTATCAGGACTAATGTCTCCCATAAGTATCAGCCTGGCTCAGTTGCTAGTACTCCTGTCCCACTCTGAAGACTGAGCATTCAAACTCTGATCCAGGATTTGAGCGCATAATCTAGGCCGACTCTCCAGGCAGTACTGAGGCAGTGCCATCCTTTGGACAAGGAGTTAAACTGAGGGCCCAGCTGCTCGAACCAAGATCCCATGGCACTGTTCAAAGAGTAGTGTGTCCTGAGCAATATTTCTCCTCCGAGCAACAACACCAAACACAGAATAAATGGATCATTCATCTCTGCTGTTTGTGGCCTCTTACTGTGCACAAATTAGATTTGCGAGCGTGGCAACAGCATGACTTAATAACAATACTTCATGGTATGTGAAGCACGAGAGGTGTTTGAGCGGTAAGGTACTAGCAGGTCTTTCCTTATTTCTGTGTGCTTTTCTTTGAAACAGAGCACGTGACGAAGGAGAAATTGTGCACCCTGGATAAAGAACTGAACTCTCTCCAACAGCAAGGAGCTTCCTCCGACGAGGTTCTCTTCCTGCACAGCAAAGAGGCAAAACTCACCCAGTACGTACAGCAATGGCAGCCAGCGTAGAAGGAGTCAAGCTGCATGTAACCAGACCAGCGAGGTAGCATTTGAAGTATGAAGACAGCCGACCTGGAATACATCAGGGTCACCCCAGTGCTTCAGTTGGCAAAAGCAGTGTATAGCTGGGACATGCAGGCCAGTAGGGTCCCTTATTAGGTCCCCAGCCAGAGGAGCAATAAGGGTGTTACAGTCTGCCTCAGCACCAGCTCTCCTGGTTTAGGGAGACGTGCTGGTGCTGAGGGGCAGATAGTAATAATTGGAAAGAAGCTTACACATTCGAGACGGTTTCATACAGGTTGGGCAAAGCAATCTTTAGCACCCGCCAGAGCACGAGCGATGCCAGTGACGTGCCCGTACTAAAAGCGAAAATCTGACAGTAACTTGGCTCACAGTAACAACAACACCTCGCATGTATCCAGCGCCTTTAACGGAGTAAAACGTCCCAAGTCGCTTCACAGGAGCGTAAATCAGACAAAATTTGACACCGAACCACATGGGGAGATATTAGGACAGGTGAGAAAAAGCTTGGTCAAAGAGGTGGGTTTTAAAGGAGGAGAGAGAGAGGAGGAAGACAATGAAGTAGCAAATACATGGAATGGCACAAAGGCAGTTTCCAAGAGATGATTCTCGTTCTGAGGTGACGGTTGGTCCCCAAGGGGCGGGTTCCAGTAACTCTCACCGATCAGCAGCCTTGGCCAAACGGAGGTGAGATCAGGTGAGACTGCAGCAAGGGCTCGCCTCTCTCTCTTACCTAAACATTGGTAAAGCAAGACACGTGCAGGTGGGGATTGCGATGAGCGCCCTCCACAAGTATTGCTCCTACCTTCTTAGCAGAGAACCCCTGCCCGAAAAGCTCCAGACCGTTAGCACCTCCTAGTAGCACACGGGGGGGGGGGGGGGCGGTGAGGATAACATTGGGTGGGTGTTGGAGAAGATCGGGGGGGGGGGGGCCAATCGCGGGGGTCCGATCGCACCAGGTGAGCTCGTTGGGCCTGGACGCAGCACTCCTGCTCCTCTGGGCCCACAAGTAGGGCAATAAAGGCCCTCACGATATGGATCCGGCCCTTCCCACCCTGCTTTCACCTGGTCTGAATGGGAAGCAATCGGAAACCCCAACAGGTGAGGTTAAATTTGTTCTACATTTCTAATACACAAAAAATTAAGTGCCTCAACTATCGCAACGAGGTTCATTGCCCTTTTAAGCAGTGGCCTGCCGGCTTTCAGTGGGGACAGGATTTCTGGGTTTGTGTTGCGCGCCCTCATCCACACACGCCTCGGTTAAATCTGGAAGTGGGTGTGTTGGAGCCGGGATGCGGTCCCGCTCCAAAAATCAACTATTTTTACTGCCCACCTGCACCCAACCCACCCGTTCTTGCGGGTTAAAATTGCCCCCAATGGAGCCTGCAGCATATATATATATATATCTATCTCTCTATCTTACTGTTAGTTTTTCTTAAGTTAGCTTGAGTTGCAATATGTGCCGTGGGGCCTCGGCCCTTCCCCCGGGCGCCCTGCGCCCTGGGGCCTCGGCCCTTCCCCCGGGCGCCCTGCGCCGCGGGGCCTCGGCCCTTCCCCCGGGCGCCCTGCGCCGCGGGGCCTCGGCCCTTCCCCCCGGGCGCCCTGCGCCGCGGGGCCTCGGCCCTTCCCCCGGGCGCCCTGCGCCGCGGGGCCTCGGCCCTTCCCCCGGGCGTCCTGCGCCGCGGGGCCTCGGCCCTTCCCCCGGTGCCCTGCACTTTCACCTGGGCATCTAGATTTTTTTAAAAATCAGATTTTGAGAAATGGATGTAACAATAATTTTAAAAAACGAGATGAAAGACAGAATTAAGCATTAAATGGTCAGTAAGGCTTTTTGTCTTTTGATTTGCAGCCAAATGTTTGAGGAGGAGAACAAAGCAGTGAAAGCAATGCTCAGGGAGGCCTCGCAGCATCCCTCAGATCTTCAGCAGAAGCCAAAGCAAACCAGGTGAGACCAGAAAGCTGCAGCACTCTAATCTGGTAAGATCATCTTGAGAATGATGGATCATACAAAATTTCTCAGCTCAAATTGGTTCTTTATCTCATTTGCTGTTTGTGGGTCATTACTGTGTGCAAACTGGCTGCAGCGTTTCCTACAAAACAGGTGACCACACTTCAAAAGTAATTCATTGGCTGTGGGACGTCCTGAGGACGTGAAAGGTGCTGTATAAATGTAAGTTCGTTCTTTCTTTCTCCTTCAGTGTGCAATAAAGGACCTGCAGCAACCCTGGCCTCGGTTACAGTGTTGATGATCTGGTTGCTGTGGTTCTCTCCCCCACAGCGCCTCCCCCCCCTCACCCCGTGCAGCTAAGCAGCATACTGGGAGAGACGGGAGAAAAAGCTTTGGATATTTTAGGGGGGAAAACTGGGAATTTCCTCTCTGACCCCTTCAGACAGTCAAGCAAGCTTCAGGAGATCAGAGTGACTGCATTACCCAGTCAGTCCTTCTATAACTGGGAGGATGTCTTCCCCTCTCAGGAAAATATCCAGCTCCCTTTCGAACCCTTGCAACTCATTACAAAAGTTAACTATTCTCTGCAAAAAGAAGAACTTCCAGGCGTCCAACCTCTCCCTATGCTTCTGGATTGTATAGTGATGCCCTTTAGTTCCCCTCTGCTTATCGAACTTGAGTAACCCACCCACCTGGACAGAATCTATTCTCTTCATAATTTTGAAGACTTCAATCATAGCCCTTCAAAGTCTACACTTTTCCAAGATGACAAGTCCCATCTTTCTGCGCCTTTCCTGAGGGCCCTTGAACTTAGGTATCAAATGAGTAGTCCCCCTCTGAACCTTTTTCAGAGCCTTGATAGCCCTCACTTCATGATGGGACCAAACTGGGCAAAGCATTCTAGATGTGGCCAGACCAGGGCCTCGTACAAGATAAGGATCGTACTTTTAATCTTGTGTTTAATTGACCTAACTGTTCACCCTAACACCCGATTTGCTTTTGTGACAGTCTTGTGACAATGTTCAAGGACCTTCAGTGACTCATTAACAATAAGCCCCAGGTATCTTTCCCCACTCTGCTGGGTGCATGGTGTATCCACAAAGCTGGAAAGGGCAGATCGATCAGCCCAACAGCCATGTTAAAGAAAAAAGAAATACTTGCATTTACATAGCGCCTTTCACAACCTCAGGATGTCCCAAAGCACTTTACAAAGTACTTTTTTTTGCTATATGGTCACTGTTGTACTGTAGGAAACGCGGCAGCCAATTTACACACAGCAAGCTCCCGCAAACAGCGAGGTGATAATCATCAGATCGTCTGTTTTAGTGGTTTTGGTTGAGGGATAAATATTGGCCCCAGTACACCAGAGAGAATTCCCCCTGCTCCTCTTCAAAATAGCATCATGGGATCTTTAACGTGTACCTGAGAGGGCAGACAGGGCCTCGGCTTTAATGTCTCATCCGAAAGATGGCCCCTCCGACAGTGCAGCGCTCCCTCAGTGCTGTTAGGGAAAATGCTTGAGTGTCATACAGGATGCTATCAATATCAATAACTTAATTAAAGAAAACCAGGACCATAAGGAGCAGTTACCATAAATACAGAAGGACCAAGCCCTTCCTGGCTAATCTACTGGAATTCATTGAGCAGGTAATGGGACTGGTGGGCGAGCATTATCCAATGGATGGAATTTACTTGGATTTTGAGAAGGCACTTGATAAAGTTCCAAAAATGAAACTTCTGAAAAAGGTTAATGCTCATGAACTCAATGGAGAATTAGCTAACCAGATTGCAAAGTTGCTAGGCAACCAGAAGCACATGATGGCGAGTGGACAGACTGTCTGAGGTCTGTGGCTGACCAAATGTTTCTGTTCTACACATTCATACATGACTTGAAGGAGAATACTTACTGTATTATCGTAGGATCAGTAGTGATCACCATACCTGACTGATCATACAAGCAAAATCAGGTTATATTGATGAAAGATCACTGACCTGAAACTCTAACCCGATGTATCTCTCTCCATCACCATCATCAGCTGCTGCCGCCTGACTTCCTGACTTTCCAGCATTGTCTCTTTATTTTACATTGAAGATTTAACTTTTATAGTCATGGTACTGATCCATTTCCAGGACAGCCGATCGTGTTTTCACATGCAGAACTGCACAAGTGATTAGCTTGTACTTACATTATTAATTGCAGCTGCAAACTTCAAAGTAAGATTATATTAAAAACTTCAAAGCAGCATTATAAAGAGGAGCTTACTCATCTGCTCTGAACAGTAACTCATCGTGGCAAGTGAGTCACCTTTCATTTTACCGATTGTGCTTCGTTTGTGAATGATGCCCGAGCTGATCCGTGGATAATTTGCTCTGCACTTTAAGCTCCCGCAATCAGCACTGGCAAATTTAGTCAAGACCATGGAGAAATTGTTGGTGGACAGGCCGAGCAAAACCTGCTTTTATATTGTTCCTTTAATATGGATTCTGAGAGCCCAACATCTGTGTGCTGTTCCCCCCTCCCCTCCCCTCGCAGTATTTATGCTGCTAGATCCATTCCTGCAACCCAGCAATAGACCCGTAGATCCAGGTTTACCTGGGCTTATGAGTCCGTTGCTAAACTACAGAGATTGGATTTAATAGTATTTTGTAGTTGTCGGCCGCTAGGCTCCTGGAACCTGAATTAAAAGAATATCAAAGCAGCTGCTGCCCTCTGGTCTCTCCCCCCATTGCCCATTTCTCAGCCTTCAATGGGGTCGGCCAGCTGTTTAACTGTAGAGGCCGAGCGTAATCCTGTCCCCATCCAATACACACGCACACTTCTCAACAGGATTCACTGGATAATGATCACAAACAGAAACCATGGCTGACTGTCTCCTTCCTCGGGGGACAGAGCATCTCTCCTGCTGCCCAACACACAGCAGCTAACTCAAATCATACTGTTTATAAACTACCAATGGTTTAAAAATTGCAGAGTAAAAGCGTCCAAAGGGTTGGCGACAAATAACAAAATGAAACCACAGCCAGAGAAGTGAGTGGCTGGCTGGATAGAACTACCGTTATTATTGATTCTCACCGTACAAATTTGCTCCTGTTGGGATAGGTTTCTAAAAGAATGGGAACCCAGGAGGAAGAATGACGTCCAGGGCAGGGACGACAACATGGACAAGAGCGAGGGGGAAGAGTGCCAGAAAGACAATTTGCAACGGGCAAGAAAATAAATGGTACGTGTGCATGTTTAAACATGGCTGAGAGCTGCCTGTATTGTGACTGTTCCCAGAGTAAGAAAACCACATGAATGGCCATCCACTGGTGCAACATATTAGGGGCCAATTTAAAACGCAGATTTCATTGATGAAAGTTTTAAAATTGCAGAGTATAGGCTTGTCGACAAATAACAAAATGAAACCATACCCAGAGAAGTGAGTGGCTGGCTTCTATTCCATTTGTACCTCAGTAATCGCTGGCTGCAAAGTGTTACAGCGAAAATCTAATAAAAACTGCTATTAATTATTTTACGGTGTGTGTATATATGCTGCGCAGTCACTGAACATGTTGGCCGACCAAAGCATAGCTCCAAAGGGAGTGGGACACAGGTTTGATCCTCCAGACCCATCATTTGGGAGAGGATAAACCAGTGATGGTCATCAGCACGCCTCTTGTGCACTGCATGACGGCCCTACCAGCGACCTGGGGACAGATCATGCCTCGGCGTTGGTGCTTGCCCTTGGGGAACTGGCAGTTAAATACGTTGTTTTTTTTAAATGGACGAGAGGGGCATGGTGTGTGGTGGTTGTGAAAAGTTGGATAGCCCAGTGAAGGTTAGAATACCAGAGTTCAGTCTTCAGTTGCTTCCAAGCCTTTATTGACAGAGATCCCCCATCCCTTACACGCTGTACACCCCCTAGATAAGCTCCCTCCTATAAACGGGTACAAGAGAGTCCCCAATTGATACCCATCACCTGAATACAATTAACACACTGATATAAATCACATGGATACAATTAACAGTGGTTAGGTCAGCTGGGTCAGGAGAGAGAGAGAGAGAGAAAAACAAACCAGCCAGGGCTTCCTCTCCTGATCTCTTATCCTGTGACTCCTATTTTGTGGACAGTGGGTGAGGCCCGTGATGTGCATGCAGACACTTACCGTCCAGGCTCTCATCACTGGGGGGAAATAATGGAAACTGTCAGCACCCACAGAAACATATCCCACGTGAGTCAGCCCCGAGAAAAGGGGGAGACAATTGACCAAAAGGCACGTCAGAGCTGTTGTGGTGTAAGGGTTACACGGAGACTATCTTTAATCAAATAACACAAACACCGTTTTACTTTTAATTTTATTGGCTGGAATTTTGTTTCAATATCGTGGTTCTATGGCAGTTACATTAAGCACTGAAAAACCATCACCAAGGAATTAACAAGCAACATATACAAGAAGAAGGAAGTAATTTTTTAAAAAATCAAGCAGTTTACAAACAATATGGACAAACAATCCAGGCATGGGAGGGAAGAACGGTGAAGGTTTTCGTTTTACATTAGAATAAGTTCACAAACTGCTCCACAAGACAAAAGTGGGTCACCTTTCAAACCAGAAAATCCTGCCTGGAGCTTTAGTATCACTTCATGGACTAAGATATTACAGAAAACATTGTTGTCCAGAGTGGAGGTATAGAGATAAAACCATTCTGAAATATCTGCAGCCCCTCACATGTGTTGGAGCTGCAATGTACAGAACAAAGTTAGATATACCACAAATGTAATTTTGTTTCCTACATTACAACAGTGACCACACTTCTAAAGAATTTCATTGGCTGTAAAGCGCTTTGGGAGGTCCTGAGGTGGTGAAAGGTGCTATATAAATGCACGTCTTTCTTTAATTACTGCACAATGCGGGTGTCCTTTTTTTCTCCATTTCTCTCCTGAACACTAACTTGGATTTGGATAGTGCCTCTTATGTACAAAAAAAAAAGACACCTCATGGCGTTTCACAAGGAAAATGAATGCTGAGCAAGAAAGGGAAAGACTAGGAGGGTGGACGGAAAACTTGCTCAAAGATAATGGATCCTGAGGAGAGAGAAGTGGAGAGGTTCAGGGAGGGAATTGCAGACTGAAGCAACAGAAGACTATGCCACTGGTGGTGAAACAAGGGGAGTTGGGATGGTGCATGAGGTTGGAATCAGAGGAATGGACTATTATTGAGGTGGGGGGGGGGGAAAGAGAGAGTGGGCTGGAGGAGATTTCAGAGAAAGGTGGTGCAAAGCCACGGATAGTTTTAAAGATGAGGACAAAGATTTGAATTGAATGCACCAGGGAACACAGCGAGTGTAGAGTCTGCAAGAACAAGGGTGATGGTCGAGCAGGACAGGATACGTGCAGTAGAATTTTGGACAAATTGGAATTTTTGATGGGCGGAGGATGTGAAGTCAGCAAGGAGAGCACTAGACGGTGACAAAGGCACGTGTAGGTGGCGAGGAGCATCGAGGTAGGGGCAGAGGTGGTCAATATTGTGATGGTGGAAATATGCGACCTTTGTGATGGAGAGGATACAGGGCCTGAAACCCACCTCAAGGTCGAACAGGGCCTGGCCAAGAATGCAAACAAGTCTGGCTGAACATGAGACAGGGGCCATGGAGGGGAATGGAATCACTGCCAACGCAGTGGAATTTGTAGCAGGGACTGAAGATTGTTGGCTTCGGTGTTGTGTGCAGGAATGAGATACATGCTACAGTATGTTTCATGAGTGCCAGATGTCCTCCACTATTCATGTGTATAGAGAGCATTGACAGGCTATTCAACTGTGGTCGGCATTCCACAAGGGGAGCTAATCGCCTGGGTATTAATACACATTGTTCACAGTTCTCTCACTAATAGAGAAACCGTATCCAGTGATCTATAGTGTGAAACAGTGGGAAAACACCTGTTCTTTATGGCTCCCCAACAATGCCGCTTTGCTAAAGCAAACTTTTTGTATATCTCCAAAAAGACAAAGTTATAGACAGTCAGTGGTAGTGTACTTAGTTATCTCATTCTCATCAAATAGTCAGTATAGAACGGCAATACGGTTCGTTCCTCTTGATAATGCTCCTGATGTCGCTACTCTGAACACAGCCAGGTGATTTCAGATACAATACTGTACTCCCGTTCCTCCCCCCAAATTTTGAAACTAAAACTTTGGAATCCAGTTCCTTCTCTAGATTTCTTCCTCTATCACAATGTCACGTTATTTGAATCCATTGCTCAGTCTGAAATGATCGGACGTGGGAAAGATTTGTACAAAGTCTGGATTGCAAGACAAATTCAGAACCAGTTGAAATTCTAAAACTGATCGCTACAATCCTAACATGGGGGGGTGGGGGTGGTGAAGAGTTCCTGTTTATAAATTTAGTTCCAGTATGTTAAAGAGAAAACCCCTCTTTGAAGCATCTTAAAAATGGCAGTGGATCCATGATGATTTCATTGCATTTCTGAATTATTAAAGAAAAAGCACGTTCACAGCCAAATTACACCCCCCTCTCTTCCCTTCCCCCAAATACTTGGGGATTTCTGACATGCAAGCCAGTAATTCCCAATGAGTTATCCATTTTATCACAGCACTACCTCAAAACCATATGCAGTAGAGCATGCAAGAGAAAAGTTTGAATTCCCTCCTGTCCGGTGACAGTGCAGCTTGTGTGTCTCAGTGTCAGGTCATGTATGTACAGTACACAGGGTTACGATTCAATTACTATCTGGCACTGTGTGGCTCGTGTGTGTCTCAGTGTCAGGTCATGTATGTACAGTACACACTGGGTTACGATTCAATTACTATCTGGCACTGTGTGGCTCGTGTGTGTCTCAGTGTCAGGTCATGTATGTACAGTACACACTGGGTTATGATTCAATTACTATCAGGCACTGTGTGGCTCGTGTGTGTCTCAGTGTCAGGTCATGTATGTACAGTACACACTGGGTTACGATTCAATTACTATCTGGCACTGTGTGGCTCGTGTGTGTCTCAGTGTCAGGTCATGTATGTACAGTACACACTGGGTTACGATTCAATTACTATCAGGCACTGTGTGGCTCGTGTGCGTCTCAGTGTCAGGTCATGTATGTACAGTACACACTGGGTTACGATTCAATTACTATCAGGCACTGTGTGGCTCGTGTGTGTCTCAGTGTCAGGTCATGTATGTACAGTACACACTGGGTTACGATTCAATTACTATCAGACACTGTGTGGCTCGTGTGTGTCTCAGTGTCAGGTCATGTATGTACAGTACTCACTGGGTTACGATTCAATTACTATCAGGCACTGTGTGGCTCGTGTGTGTCTCAGTGTCAGGTCATGTATGTACAGTACACGGTTACGATTCAATTACTATCAGGCACTGTGTGGCTCGTGTGTGTCTCAGTGTCAGGTCATGTATGTACAGTACATACTGGGTTACGATTCAATTACTATCAGGCACTGTGTGGCTCGTGTGTGTCTCAGTGTCAGGTCATGTATGTACAGTACACACTGGGTTACGATTCAATTACTATCTGGCACTGTGTGGCTTGTGTGTGTCTCGGTGTCAGGTCATGTATGTACAGTACACACTGGGTTACGATTCAATTACTATCTGGCACTGTGTGGCTCGTGTGTGTCTCAGTGTCAGGTCATGTATGTACAGTACACAGGGTTACGATTCAATTACTATCTGGCACTGTGTGGCTCGTGTGTGTCTCAGTGTCAGGTCATGTATGTACAGTACACAGGGTTACGATTCAATTACTATCTGGCACTGTGTGGCTCGTGTGTGTCTCAGTGTCAGGTCATGTATGTACAGTACACACTGGGTTACGATTCAATTACTATCAGGCACTGTGTGGCTCGTGTGTGTCTCAGTGTCAGGTCATGTATGTACAGTACACACTGGGTTACGATTCAATTACTATCTGGCACTGTGTGGCTCGTGTGTGTCTCAGTGTCAGGTCATGTATGTACAGTACACAGGGTTACGATTCAATTACTATCTGGCACTGTGTGGCTCGTGTGTGTCTCAGTGTCAGGTCATGTATGTACAGTACACAGGGTTATGATTCAATTACTATCTGGCACTGTGTGGCTCGTGTGTGTCTCAGTGTCAGGTCATGTATGTACAGTACACACTGGGTTACGATTCAATTACTATCTGGCACTGTGTGGCTCGTGTGTGTCTCAGTGTCAGGTCATGTATGTACAGTACACACTGGGATACGATTCAATTACTATCAGGCACTGTGTGGCTCGTGTGTGTCTCAGTGTCAGGTCATGTATGTACAGTACACAGGGTTACGATTCAATTACTATCAGGCACTGTGTGGCTCGTGTGTGTCTCAGTGTCAGGTCATGTATGTACAGTACACAGGGTTACGATTCAATTACTATCAGGCACTGTGTGGCTCGTGTGTGTCTCAGTGTCAGGTCATGTATGTACAGTACACACTGGGTTATGATTCAATTACTATCTGGCACTGTGTGGCTCGTGTGCATCTCGGTGTCAAGTACACACTGGGTTACAAAAAACAATTTCCTCACCTCCGTTATTATTTGGCTCATGGGAGGTCTGGTAAGTGTAAATTATGGTCTGTACAGCACAACCAATAAAGGGAGACAATTCACTTACATTCAGTACTGTGTGGCTTGGATAGCCTGCATTAATTCCACATGACCAAAAAACCTTTCACAAACACACTTCAAAGGGTTTTACTTAAACAAGCAAATGTCCAAATGTAATGAGAGGTTTAAAGAATTTTGTAATAGGAAGGTTAGAATTGCCCTGGAATAAGTCATTGAGGGGGACGGAAGGAAGTTCAGAAATGAGCATTTTCAAACGAACAACTCACACATTCTTCCTTTCCTTCCTTCCTTCCTCCCAAGCTCTCCTGAAGGTGGTGGCTCTTGCTAGAATACCATTCTATGACTGAGGGCTGCTGCCATTCCTTGTGCTAGCCTGGACACAGCAGGTTATTTAATGTGCTGAATCCATCTCTCCCTGCGCGCACACACACACACACACTTTGGAACTGTTTAATAAAGTGCTTTGGAGAGGGTTCCCATCTTTAGAGAGTCCAAAACTAGACACGGGCATGGTATTTTATTTTTTTTTAAAAAGGCTGAAACCTAGATTTTCCGATTGCTGTTACTTTATAACACTGATGTTAACCCCGGTAAAATAAATGGGTTAAGGACGGTTTTAGAATAATGCTGATTGGTGAATCTAGACCAGAGTGCGTCACAGCTCGATGCACTCACACACACACACACACACACACAGTAGTTAACCCATAACCGGGTAAACACGAGACGGCCTTTTCTTAAACCCGCACCGTCACCCGTGACACCAGACGGTCCAGTTTAAAACCCCAGCCACTCGAGCAGCACGTGCACTTGGACGAAACCAAAAATACAACACACTACAGGATTATATCAAGCAGTTCCAAATCTTTAAAAAATATCACACATAACTGGGGGAGACAAAGACCGTTTCAAATGGAATTTAGAAAAATCAAAAAATACTTAATTATACTCCCAATGAAAAAAACATCACCATACTATCCTTGCATAACTTAATGGACTGAAAAGCAGCACAGAGGATAAAGTCTGCCACTAGTGAGAAATAAAAACCACTCTCAAACATGCTACTTGTGGCATGAGGGTGTGGAGCAACATCACTCCTTCCATGGTGATTAACTGCATTTCATTGTTACCGAACCATTCACTTGTTTCAAATTCTGCTTTAACCACTTGTACCGAAAGAGCAGCGATATCTGACACGGGACACACACACACACACACAATGGTTTGCTCCAATTCCAACTGCCTCCCAGCAAGAAATCAGTGCAATGGGACCCGATCCTACATCAGCCATTGCCTTCAGGAGAGGAGAGGAGAGGAGAGGAGTTATATCAACGGGTACAGAGGGTGGGGGATGGTAGAAGTGCATGGCACCGTTCTGGAAAATGACAGCACAATGTAACCAAGCTTTGCTATACTGCTGTGCTGTGGGACAATCCATAAGAATGAACTTTGGCACATTAAATACAACGCTTAGTTACCACGGTGATGACACTTGTCATGGAATGCACTGCAGGACGGAGAAGCAGGGAAATGTGAAAATTTAAGATTTTTTTTTTGCGAGACACTAAGCTTTTTCTCTTACGTCTATAAATTTTAGATCCGAACCGTCGCAACTTTTAGACAGTGTGCAATTTTCCACCCTTAGCATTATCTGTGAGTCTATCTACAACATTTTTACCAATCCTGTAAATGCAATATCAAAACCTCCAGGACAGATCTGTTTTCATTTACAGTATACAGCATGCTCGGCCTTGCATTAGCAGAATGCATTCTCTCCTCTCCTAACAGATCTGCACCAGCTAAGCAGCATCATCACCACAAATTTGGTCGTAAACAGTGACCAGAGTCACATATATACCATGTTCACAGTAGGATTTCTGCCCAAGCCACTAACTCCTGGTGGGGCGCAGTTTCACGGTGTCAAATTGCACTCCAGTACCTCCCCGGAAATGGCCGTTGTTTCGTAAGGAGCTGATTTTTCCCCCCGGGGCAATAAGGATAATGGTCACGGGCCCGACCCCATCCCAGCTGACTCAAGGATGGAATTTGAGGTCCTTAGGACTACATCGGGCAGTGTGCCTTACCCACAAGGAACAGTAGCACCATCGAATTTCTCATTCCCAACACTGGTTTTACACTAATATCCATTTCAGTCATAAACAAGAGGCAGATGACATAAACCTCTCTACCAATCTGCCACCCCTCTTACCACCGAGTTATGCAAATCAGTACTGAGGTCTCGAGAGTAGCTGAGACACACAAATCATTGTTAACTCATGAACGTGCGGGGGAAAAAAAGTGTGAAGTCCCAATTTAACAAGGTGCAGAAGCCCCCCTCCCACCCCCCCCCTGCTTTTGTAGATAAACCAAGCTAAGGTCTTTACACAATATGACATTCGGACAATGCATTTATAACAGCAGCATTCTGGCTCGTCCTTTCCCCAAATGTCCAGAACATTTCAGACGGTTGGTACACCAGGGCTGGGCTTACTGGGAGAAAAGGCCAATGCCTTGATTTTATAAAATTGCGTTCCGTCCTGTCAGGCTGACCGTCCTTCCCGCCACTAGGAGAGGAACCTATTTGTTCTAAGAGTATTAGTATTCCCCCCGCCCCCCAACCACGCGATAAAACATCGCTTTCTGCTTTCCAATTCTCTCCCCTCTTCTTAAAAGCGTCGGCTCTTGACGGGGTAACAGGGCCGCCACCACCGCCACTCGCTGCTCCCCCACCCCCCCCCCCTCACCTCGTGGAAGTGGCCGTTCGTTAGGTGTGAAGTTAGACAGCGAGCGTTGACAGGCCATAAACTGAACCCAATCCTGTCCTGATCTGACGTCCACGTGCGGGACTCCCAGCACTGGGAAAGGTAGTCAGGAATAGATAAACCCCAGTCTCGGTATCCCGTCGGGGCCTCTCTCAACGCCCGCCTGGGATCAGGAGGCTCAGTACAGACCAGAATTGGTACCTGGGACCTCCTTGGACTGTACGGCTCACCACCGCATCGGGCAACTCATTTGCCAGCTGCACAACCAGTGTCAATATGGCTTTATTCCCACGTACGAGGAACAGACACGGTCATCTTGCAGGCTGCTCTCGGCCTAGCCTGTTCTTTGCAAGACACTTTCGTTGTGGCAAAAAGCACCAGGACAAATGTACCCACAGACGCTGCTCCCTAGCTTCGGCTCAGGGCACGAGAGAACCCCGTCAGCGGGAGATCGCGGACCGTCACCTTGAGAAATGAAACACAGAGAGAGAAGTTGGATCAGAACAAGCCTTTAACGTTCGGGAGCAGGCAGTCCCAGGGGTACCGGAGTAAACACTCATAAAATACATACCCGCCAGTCAGCGAGGTTTCTGCAGCTCTCAACGCCGTTTACAACTAGACCCTCCCCCAGTGCTGTCTCACTTGGAGACTAAAAACAAAATGAACATAGAAACGATAAACCCAAAGAAACACGGATGCCCAACTTTGACTCACTGCTAAACCAGACAGGGAAGGGGGCTTGGTATAATAGACAGTCAGCTGGGTGGACAGTGGGCAAATAGGGAGAATGCCATGCAAGCTCGGCGTGTTCACCAATTGTGCGCCCCTTCATTTCACTCCCGGTAGAAGTGTGTTGGAATTTGGG
Organism: Heptranchias perlo; assembly: GCF_035084215.1. NCBI lineage: Eukaryota > Metazoa > Chordata > Chondrichthyes > Hexanchiformes > Hexanchidae > Heptranchias > Heptranchias perlo. The sequence goes on along the minus strand of NC_090369.1, from coordinate 1,385,430 downwards.
TGTTTTTAAAGTTTGGGGACGAATATTTAAGTGATTTTTGTGGCATTTGTCGCTGGTACCAGCGATTGTATAAAAAAAAACTTGAGTTTACTTATCGGCCTTCTGCAGGAGGACGCCAGTGAATATTTTCCTAAAGCCACTTCTCAAAAAGCCTGTCTGATTCGTTCACCACCAGACAGCCCGATTCAACACAGGTACAGGCAGCAACCTTTTGCCTGGTTTCTTTGGCTCTGACTAGCTTTTTACTGTGACCAGGCCATCTTACTTAGCCAGATTAACATGATATGAAAACACTTCCCTTCCACTCTCCTGAAATGAAAATGGTTTTGGTTGAATTTTACACTGGAGCTATCATTTGTTTCATTTTTTTAAAAAAACACACTTAAAAGTCTTGTGTGTGGAGCACGCCGATTAACTCAGAAGTCAAGGCGTCTCCAACTCACTGTGAGCGATAGCATGGAGGGGATGCACTTTTTATTCGTTCTCGGGACGTGGTGGCGGGCCGCCTTCTTGAATCTTTGTAGCCGTTTGATGCAACTGAGCGGCTTTTGCTAGGGCAGTTGAGAGTCAGCCACGTTGGGGCGTAGGGACTGGAGTCACAGACAGGCCCAGACCGGGTAAGGACGGCAAGTGAACCAGTTGTCTGGATTTGAACTTGCGTTCTCTGGATTACTAGTCCAGTAACAACCACTACACTATTATACAAAATATATAAACTTGGTTCTAATCCCCCGCTACAGTTTCTCTAAGAAAATTCTTTCTTACTATATAGTACTGAACAGTTCAACTCGGACAACACACACAACGGACAAAGCAGGGGGTAACAGGGTAAGACTCCGTTCGTCGCCCGTTTGTAGAGAAATCACACAGGCAGACTTAAAAAGAAACACCTTTCTGATTTTGCTACAAACGGGGTTAAGTCTGCCCTGTGGCCTCTTACGCAGAACAAGGAAAGCCACACTGTATTTTCACAGAAACACACACACACACACAAATATAAAAGCTGGAGGATTTCAAATACGGACGGACGATTAAAAGCTCCCACGCGGAGATGTTGAGACGATGTTAAGAATGGACGGCCTACATTATCTGATCTTTTACCTGACTAAAAATTTCTTCCGTGTTGTAACTTCAAGTGGATAGTCTTGTTCAAGAATTGCTTGTTCTCCCGCTCCTTGCCCCTCTTCACAGCGGACAGGATTTTTCTCTCTTTCTCCCCCCCCCCCCCCCCCCACTGAAGGCACTGATTGTCGTCTGTCGTTGGGGAGTGAAGTTTATTTTACCTCACCTAAAGGGGCATTCTTCAAGCGGGCCTAGTCGGTAAGGGGGCAATTTCAATCTCACCCGCCCGTCCGGAGACTGACTGGATCGGGAGCAACGCCAGCTATACACCGCGTGCAAAACCAGCTGATCCCGTGGGATTCCCGCCCGGAGAATTGGGTTCAGATGACTCCTTAAGTGTCGGCAGGCTATTTGGCTGTAAGGGGCAACACCGCCCAACATCACCCTGTCCCCACACACACCCCTATCCTGGGTAGCCATCAGGAGCGAGAAGCCCTTCTCACCACAAGGTGCTGAGGATAGCTGTAACACTCTGACTACTGGCCCAAGTCAGATCAGCCATCCCAGCTCGGACTATTGTACGGCCCATTACCGCACCAGAAAGGTTCCATACCCACTGGGCCATTGGGGGGACGCTAAGAACGGAAGAGCATAAGAAATAGGAGCAGGAGTAGGCCATTCGGCCCCTCGAGCCTGCTCCGCCATTCAATCAGATCATGGCTGATCTTCGACCTCAACTCCACTTTCCTGCCCGATCCCCATATCCCTCGATTCCCCGAGAGTCCAGAAATCTATCCATCTCGGCCTTGAATATACTCAACGACTGAGCATCCACAGCCCTCTGGGGTAGAGAATTCCAAAGATTCATCACCCTCTGAGTGAAGAAATTCCTCCTCATCCGACCCCTTATCCTGAGACTGTGCCCCCATGTTCTGGACTCTCCAGCCATGGGAAACAGCCTCTCAGCATCTACCCTGTCAAGCCCCCTCAGAATCTTATATGTTTCAATGAGATCACCTCTCATTCTTCTAAACTCCAGAGAGTACAGGCCCATTCTACTCAATCTCTCCTCATAGGACAACCCTCTCATCCCAGGAATTAATCTAGTGACCCTTCGTTGCACCGCCTCGAAGGCAAGTATATCCTTCCTTAGATAAGGAGACCAAAACTGTACGCAGTACTCCAGGTGAGGTCTCACCAAAGCCCTGTACAATTGTAGTAAGACTTCCTTACTCTTGTACTCCAACCCCCCTTGCAATAAAGGCCAACATACCATTTACCTTCCTAATCGCCTGCTGTACCTGCGTGCTAACTTTCTGTGTTTCTTGTACGAGGACACCCAGATCTCTCTGGACACCAATATTTAATAGTTTCTCACCATTTAAAAAATATTCTGCTTTTCTATTCTTCCTACCAAAGTGAATAACCTCACATTTCCCCACATTATACTCCATCTGCCACCTTCTTGCTCACTCTCTTAACCTGTCTCTATCCCTTTGCAGACTCTTTGTGTCCTCCTCAGCTTACTTTCCCACCGAGCTTTGTATCGTCAGCAAACCTGGATACATTACACTCGGCCCCTTCATCTAAGTCATTAATGTAGATTGTAAATAGCTGAGGCCCGAGCACCGATCCCTGTGGCACCCCACTAGTTACAGCCTGCCAACCCGAGAATGACCCGTTTATCCCCACTCTCTGTGTGGTGGTTAGAATGTGGAACTCGCCATCACATGGCGAATAACGGAGATGCATTTAAGGGGAAGCTGGATAAACACATGAGGGGGGAAAGGAATAGAAGGATATGGTGATAGGGTGAGATGGAGTAGGGAGGGAGGAGGCTCGTGTGGAGCATAAACACCAGCACGGACCAGATGGGCCGAACGGCTGTGCTGTAAAATACTACGTAAAATAATTTAAGGTAATTGGCAAAAGAACCAGGGTTTTTTTTTTAAACGCAGCGAGTTGTTATGATCTGAAAGGGCGGTGGAAGCAGATTCAGTAATAACTTTCAAAAAGGGGAATACTTGAAAAGCTGGAACAGGGCTGTGGGGAAAGAGTAGGGAGGGCTGTGGGACTCTTTCAAAGAGCCCGCACGGGCAGGACGGGCTGTGTTTATTCTATGATTCTGAGAAGATGCAGATATTCCATGTACGATATTCCATGTACGGATACCAGTGCAGAGTTTAAGGTGTTTGCTCAGGGGGGTGTGCGGTGAGTGAGAAGCAATGGAAAGGGGCAAGCAACACGAAAACCTTCGCTGATATAAAAAGCATTTCACCCGCGCTGGTCCTGCGCTTCCTTTGAGTTTGTGACGCGGGAGCCAGGCATCCCAGGGAGGATGGATAACAAGTGTCTGCATACATCAGTGAAAGGGTCTGGATCCATGCAGTTAAACGCAAAACAGGAGGAGATTTGGAGGACCAGATCCCTACGCACTGAACGCCACGAGGGACAAGCATTGCGGGAGTGATTCCCTCCCTCCCTCCCTCCCCGCCTTACGACAAGCAGCCAGCGACTGCCCCAACAGTTGTCAGGAAGCTCCTCCTGCTCCCTTTCCAACCCGAAACCCCTCCGCCCCGACTGTGATGGACGCCCACCTGTGGCGCAGATCCTCCCTCTTGTCAAAATGCTCGCCCCCCTCCCTCCCCGCCTTGCCCGAGGAGGACGGGCTCTTCCTGGCTAGTGCCCCTCCGGTACCTCGGCCACAAATCGCGGGCGTCGGCCGGCGCTCTCCGGCTTGCGGGATCTTACATACACGTGAAGGAAAAAGACGCTGCCAATTTTGGCCCTACGAGGATTCCAAACCGCAAGTACCAAAAGCCAGTGTCTGAGCTTCGCAACAGAACAGGAGCAAGGCGTTCAAAATACGGCAGGCACCACCCCCCCACACCCCACAACCTGACCCATCCTGGTCAGAGCGGTCTCGAGTTCCTTCTCCGGCGCAGGCTCGATTCGGCCAAGCAACGCCCGTCGGGCCCTCGAGTCGCCGGCTTGGCTGCCACGGTCTTTGAGATAAATATGTCCAAGTGATATGAATAAATATAGAGTCCGCCGCCTGGCAGCACTGAGGCCGGACACAATACCCTCACCAATAAATTAAGAACGGATCGCGTCTCGGTGGGCGTCTTGCGGCCGGCTCGGACATTTTCCACTCCACCCACAGCAACTTTTTCTTTTCTTTCTTGTTTGCGTTCTTGTCACTGCTGCTTTTAAATGGTAGCAGCGATTGCCGTGCTCACACGTGGAGTGTGTCAGGGTTTTGCGGGGGGGGGGTGCGGGTTGGGGAGAGGCGGGGGGGTTGTTCTTCGGGAGAAGAGGGAGTGGAGTGGAGGGGAGGGAGGGAAAGGAGAGGCAAGGAAGTTCCGAGGTGGTCTTGTAACAGTCTGTCCGTTTTCCTTTCTCATTCGTCCTCGCTGCGGCTCCCCCCGCCCCCGCTTCCCCTTCCTTTCCTCCTTAAAACGAGAGGGTGGGTGGTGGTGACGGGGGTTCTGGCTAGTGTCCGCCAGCAGCATGGCTTCGGCCATCGTTCCGGGTCCAGTCCACGAAGATGAAACTCAGGCTGGTGATCATGAATATAATACCAACAGTCGCAAAGCACATGGCCTGTGAGGGGACAAAAATAAAAGGGACGAGGGGAAGGGAGATCATTAAACCAGAAGATACCAAGCCGGGCAGAATGCCAAAAGAGACGCAAATAATTAAATAGCGAGTGCGCCCTGCTCACTCCAAAAGGGTTAAATTACGAGGACACCTGGCACAGGGTGCCAGCCGTGGCCCACTGGGTCTCACTCTCCCCTCTCAGTCACAAGGTCGAGGGCTCGAGTCCCCACTCCAGAGACTCGAGCCCCTTAATCCAGGCCGACACCCCCAGCACAGTACTGTCGGAGGGTCGGCGCTGAGGGAGCGCCGCGCTGTCGGAGGGTCGGCGCTGAGGGAGCGCCGCGCTGTCGGAGGGTCAGCACTGAGGGAGCGCCGCGCTGTCGGAGGGTCGGCGCTGAGGGAGCGCCGCGCTGTCGGAGGGTCGGCGCTGAGGGAGCGCCGCGCTGTCGGAGGGTCGGCGCTGAGGGAGCGCCGCGCTGTCGGAGGGTCGGCGCTGAGGGAGCGCCGCACTGTCGGAGGTGCCGTCTTTCGGATGAGACGTTAATCCGAGGCCCCGTCTGCCCCTCTCAGGCCGATGTAAAAGATCCCACGGCCACTATTGGAAGAAGAGCAGGGGGAGTTCTCCCCGGGGTCCTGGGGCCAATATTTTTCCCTCAACCAACATCACTAAAAAAACAGATGATCTGGGTCATTTATCACGTTACTGTTTGTGGGATCTTGCTGTGCACAAATTGGCTGCCACGTTTCCTACATTACAACAGTGACCACACTTCAAAAAGTACTTCATTGGCTGTAAAGCGCTTTGGGACGTCCTGAGGTGGTGAGAGGGGCTGTAGAAATGTAGCTGTGGCACAATGTCATACATGGCAGGAGTGATTGGTATCGGGACAGGAGGGGGGGAAATTCAAAATGGGGGAAAATTCAGATATTTAACAAATACATATAGGGTCTTTAGCCAAACCAGAACCACAATAAGGGGCAGTGAGTATGAAAGGCAAGGCTGGTTCTGAGTAAAAGGCTCTTCTTGTCCAGTATAAACTAGAACATAGGCCAGCATTTATTGCCCATCCCTAATTGCCCCTTGAGAAGGTGGTGGTGAGCCGCCTTCTTGAACCGCTGCAGTCCGTGTGGTGAAGGTTCTCCCACAGTGCTGTTAGGGAGGGAGTTCCAGGATTTTGACCCAGTGACGATGAAGGAACGGCCGATATATTTCCAAGTCGGGATGGTGTGTGACTTGGAGGGGAACGTGCAGGTGGTGTTGTTCCCATGTGCCTGCTGCCCTTGTTCTTCTAGGTGGTAGAGGTCGCGGGTTTGGGAGATACACAGAATAAGAGTTGCAGCACTGACTGATGGAAGGGAAACGCCCAAATGGCAGAAGCATCTGCCAACGTGCATCTTTCGCTCGATCCAACGCCAACGGGAGTTGGTTGAGCGCACATTGTTTTTTTTAAAAAAGGCCGTCTTTTGCCATTCCAATTTAAACTCTCTGGCAATCACCCCCAAAACCTGGAGAGCCGGGTTCAACCTGAACAGATCCTCGCCCGACGCCTCACAACAGAACGTATAACTGCAAGATATCAAGAGGTCCAGGTACATGTGGCCCTCTCCCCCCCTCCACCAGCAATACCTGGATTTTGGCTTTGGATTTCAAGGGCTCCTTGTCGTTTGGCACTATGCGAACGTAGAACAGGCCGGGGAGTATGAAGATCAGGCTGGGAGCTGAAGTGGCACCTTAAAAAATACAGAAAGGTGAAAAGCGACAAAGATTAAGAGCAGGAGAGCATGGGGGAGTTCTCCCCGAAGTCCCAGGGCCAATACTCACCCCTTAGCCAACATCACTAAAAAACACAGATAATGTGGTCATTTATCACACTGCTGTTTGTGGGGTCTTGCTGTCTGCAAACTGGTATCATCCTTGTAAATTTTTTTGCACCTTATCCTTTATATAATATGGAGACCAGAACTGTGCACAGTGCTCCAAGTGTGGTCTAACCAAGGTATATGGAGACCAGAACTGTGCACAGTGCTCCAAGTGTGGTCTAACCAAGGTATATGGAGACCAGAACTGTGCACAGTGCTCAGAGTGTGGTCTAACCAAGGTATATGGAGACCAGAATTGTGCACAGTGCTCCGAGTGTGGTCTAACCAAGGTATATGGAGACCAGAACCGTGCACAGTGCTCCGAGTGTGGTCTAACCAAGGTATATGGAGACCAGAACTGTGCACAGTGCTCCGAGTGTGGTCTAACCAAGGTATATGGAGACCAGAATTGTGCACAGTGCTCCGAGTGCGGTCTAACCAAGGTATATGGAGACCAGAACCGTGCACAGTGCTCCGAGTGTGGTCTAACCAAGGTATATGGAGACCAGAACCGTGCACAGTGCTCCGAGTGTGGTCTAACCAAGGTATATGGAGACCAGAACTGTGCACAGTGCTCCGAGTGTGGTCTAACCAAGGTATATGGAGACCAGAATTGTGCACAGTGCTCCGAGTGCGGTCTAACCAAGGTATATGGAGACCAGAACCGTGCACAGTGCTCCGAGTGTGGTCTAACCAAGGTATATGGAGACCAGAACTGTGCACAGTGCTCCAAGTGTGGTATAACCGAGGTATATGGAGACCAGAACTGTGCACAGTGCTCCAGGTGTGGTCTAACCAAGGTATATGGAGACCAGAACTGTGCACAGTGCTCCAGGTGTGGTCTAACCAAGGTTCTATACAATTTTAACAAAACGTCTCTGCTGTTTAATTGTATCCCTCCAGAAATGAACCCCAGTGCTTGGTTTGCCGTTTTTATGACCCTGTTAACCTGCGTCAGTCAATCTGTGGACTCGCGGTAATCCTACCTATGATTCCAAAAATGTCTCGGATGTTAGGCACACAGATGACCAGCAGGTTGACGCAGATGAGCAGCGCAATGGCGATCAGGATGTGCCGTAGCCAATGGAAGTCCTTCCCGGGGAACAGTAGCTGTTGGATGGCACGGCGGATCTGCAGGAGAGGAGTGGGGGGGGGGGGGGCGGGGGAAGAGACCAGAATCACATGCGTTTTGTCAAAAAAAAATAAAGGTTAACGAGACCTCCCCCATTCACTTTCTCGAAACTGGTTTTAAGAAAAAAAAAACTCCACCTGGAACGGTGACTCACCGGGAAGAGGACGACAGGCACCGTGAGCGTTACTGCCACCAGCACGGCCAGACGCACGCAGAGGATGAGCGTATCAAGAGGATCGACTTGACTGAACGTGTGCAGGAGTTCCGTCTCCACGCTCCCTGCAGGGACCGGCAAACAGAATTCGGTTAAAGCCGGAGAGTAAACTCCCGCTTCCCAACGAGAAGGCAGTCGTTTTAACGGTCAAACCCAACGTGTTTCAGGGAGAGGGCACGCACGTACGCACGCACGCTCACACTCACACTCGACACACGGAGCTTGGGAAAGAGGTTTCGAACATTTCTTGCTTATTCCCACACTTCCAAACACACCGGCCTATTCGCTCCTTCCACATGTAACTTTACTCGGTTACGTGGAGAGACTGGAGAAGCTGGGATTGTCCTCCTTACAGCAGAGAAGGTTAAGGGGAGATTTAATCGAGGCGTTCAAAATCACGAGGGGTTTTGATGGAGTAAATAAGGAGAAAGTGTTTCCAGTGGCAGGAGGGTCGGGAACCAGAGGACACAGATTTAAGGTAATTGGGAAAAGAACCAGAGGGGAGATGAGGAGAATGTTTTTTTACGTAGCGAGTTGTTCTGATCTGGAATTCACTGCCTGAAAGGGCGGTGGAAGCAAATTCAATAATAACTTTCAAAAGGGGAATTGGATAAATACTTGAAGGGGAAAATTTGCAGGGTTTTTGGGGAAAGGGCAGGGGAGTGGGACTAATTGGATAGATAGCTCTTTCAAAGAGCCAGCACAGATACGTTGGGCCAAACGGCCTCCTTCTGTGCTCTTTCCTGCTATGATTCTTCCTCCTATCCCAAAGGTAGGGGAGTCTATAACGAGGGGGCATAGATTTAAGGTGAGAGGGGAGAGATACAAAAGGGTCCAGAGGGGCAATTCTTTCACTCAAAGGGTGGTGAGTGTCTGGAACGAGCTGCCAGAGGCAGTAGTAGAGGCGGGTACAATTTTGTCTTTTAAAAAGCATTTGGACAGTTACATGGGTAAGATGGGTATAGAGGGATATGGGCCAAGTGCAGGCAACTGGGACTAGCTTAGTGGTATAAACTGGGCGACATGGACATGTTGGGCCGAAGGGCCTGTTTCCATGTTGTAAACTTCTATGATTCTATGATTCTATTCTATCATCCTTGCTGTGCTGAAGTTAGGATTCACCATCTCCTACTCTTACCTCATTCTTTCCCTGGAACTCAAAAGTATGGAACTGCGAACCCTGTTTTTCCTCCCTCCTACAATACACATTTGCTATCATCAAAACACTCCCTGATTTACCCTTTCCAACAGAGGTGATGTTATGCACTATGGGTTTTGGGTACTTATCGCAGTTTTTCAATTACATCGAATTTACAGCACAGAAACAGGCCATTCGGCCCAACTGGTCTATGCTGGTGTTTATGCTCCACACGAGCCTCCTCCCTCCCCCTCTTCATCTCACCCGATCACCCTATCCTTCTATTCCTTTCTCCCTCATGTGTTTATCCAGCTTCCTCTTAAATCCATCGATGTTATTCACCTCAACCACTCCCTGTGGGAGTGAGTTCCACATTCTCACCACTCTCTGGGTAAAGAAGTTTCTCCTGAATTCCCGATTGGATTTATTAGTGACAATCTTATATTTATGGCCCCTAGTTTTGGTCTCCCCCCAGCCTTCTCTTTTATAGAGAAAAGAGCCCCAGCCTGTTCAGCCTTTCCTGATAGTTAGAACCTCTCAGTTCTGGTATCATCCTTGTGAATCTTTTTTTGCACCTTTTCCGGTGCCTCTATATCCTTTTTATAATATTGGGACCAGAACTGTGCACAGTGCTCCAAGTGTGGTCTAACCAAGGTATATGGAGACCAGAACTGTGCACAGTGCTCCAAGTGTGGTCTAACCAAGGTATATGGAGACCAGAACTGTGCACAGTGCTTCAAGTGTGGTCTAACCAAGGTATACGGAGACCAGAACTGTGCACAGTGCTCCAAGTGTGGTCTAACCAAGATATATGGAGACCAGAACTGTGCACAGTGCTTCAAGTGTGGTCTAACCAAGGTCAGGTACAGGTTTAACATAAACGTCTCTGCTTCTCAATTCTATCCCTCTAGAAATGTAGCCCAGTGCTTGGTGTAAAAAGCTCACCATAAAAGGTCAGGTATCCAAATATGGCGGTGATCAAATACATGATAAACATGCCGGCAATCGAGACGTTCGCGACGTTCTGCATCCTCCTCTTAGTTGGACTGAAACAGAGAAAGGAATTTCTCAGAATAAAGTCGTCGCCCAAATACTCCAAGTGCTGCAAAACTTTATCCGCTACTCCAGACGTCGGCTACAGGATGTCAGATGAAGACAGACTGGGCGCAGGTGTTGTGGGCAGATAACTGCTGCCTCTCAGTGTCTAAGCTCACACAACAGCAACCTGCATTTATCCACTGCCTCTAACGGAGTAAAATGTCCCAAAGCACTTCACAGGAGGGGAAATCAGACCCCGAGCCACATAAGGAGATATTAGGACAGGTGACCAAAAGCTTGGTCAAAGAGATAGGTTTTAAGGAGCGTCTTAAAGGAGGAGAGAGAGGCGGAGAGGTTTAGGGAGGGAATTCCAGAGCTTAGGGCCGAGGCGGCTGAAGGCACGGCCGCCAATGGTGGAGCGATGGGAATCGGGGGGATGGACAAGAGGCCGGAATTGGAGGAGCGCAGAGATCAGGGAGGGTCGTCGGGGCTGGAGGAGGTTACAGAGATAGGGAGGGGGGAAGGGGGCGAGGGCCGTGGAGGGATTTGAAAACAAGGATGGAGAATTTTAAAATGGAGGCGTTCCTGGACCGGGAGCCGATGTAGGTCAGCGAGCACAGGGGGTGATGGGTGAACGGGACTTGGTGTGAGTCAGGGATGGCTCCGTGGACCAGGTACTGGAGGGCACCATGTAACCGTACTGTAGCAAGAACGACAGGATGGAGGATGGGGAATATGTTACTTAGTAAAAGGAAACAGGAGAGTTGGATCCAATGGTTGCTAAATTGTTTCCCAATTTTTTTTTGTGCTGATCCAAGGTGAGGGAGCATGGAACGCTTTTCACAATCAGGCACCCTGCGTCAGTATTAAACAGTCCCAGCGTATAGAATCATAGAAAGGTTACAGCACGGAAGGAGGCCATTCGGCCCATCGAGTCCGTGCCGGCTCCATGCAAGAGCCATCCAGCTGGTCCCACTCCCTCACCCTGTCCCCGTAGCCCTGCAAATTTTTTCCTTTCAAGTACTTATCCGGTTCCCTTTTGAAGGCCATGATTGAATCTGCCTCCACCACCCCCTCGGGCAGTGCATTCCAGATCATAAACCACTCGCTGCGTAAAGAAGTTTTTCCCCATCTCACCTTTGGTTCTTTTGCCAATCGCCTAAAATCTATGCCCTCTGGTTCTTGACCCTTCCGCCAATGGGAACATTATCTTTACATAAATATAAGATAGTCAGTAATAAATCCAATAGGGAATTCAGGAGAAACTTCTTTACCCAGAGAGTGGTGAGAATGTGGAACTCGCTCCCACAGGGAGTGGTTGAGGGGAATAACAGAGATGGATTTAAGGGGAAGCTGGATAAACACATGAGGGAGAAAGGAATAGAAGGATAGGCTGATAGGGTGAGATGGAGTAGGGAGGGAGGAGGCTCATGTGAAGCATAAACACCAGGATAGACTAGATGGGCCAAATGGCCTGTTTCTGTGCGGTCACCTCGATGTATCTTGATGTAAATTCAGCATCTAACCCAGTGCGCTATCGAGGCCATTTTAAAAAAATGATTCCCCTCTCCCTTTCAGCACCCCGTGTTCACTCTTACCTCCTGAGCTCAGTGTAGATCGGGAGAACCTCGGGGTGACAGACAAACGCAAAAGCCAGAATGGGGATAGTGTAAGCGGTCTGCACAACAAATCAAATATCAAGATTAAATTCGGGAAAAGGTCCAACGATTTCAAAACACATCAAACACTCCGAGTAATGTGACCAATACCCCATTCAACCTCAGGGATCTCACTTAGAATCCAGTATGAGATGTAGAGGGACCAACCGGATTCCCCTTCGACAGGCAGGGCTGAGCTCTCTCAAAAAGCTCCCTCTACACTGTCCCATCAAACACTCCCAGGGCAGGTACAGGGTTAGATACAGAGTAAAGCTCCCTCTACACTGTCCCATCAAACACTCCCAGGGCAGGTACAGGGTTAGATACAGAGTAAAGCTCCCTCTACACTGTCCCATCAAACACTCCCAGGGCAGGTACAGGGTTAGATACAGAGTAAAGCTCCCTCTACACTGTCCCATCAAACACTCCCAGGGCAGGTACAGGGTTAGATACAGAGTAAAGCTCCCTCTACACTGTCCCGTCAAACACTCCCAGGGGCAGGTACAGGGTTAGATACAGAGTAAAGCTCCCTCTACACTGTCCCATCAAACACTCCCAGGGCAGGTACAGGGTTAGATACAGAGTAAAGCTCCCTCTACACTGTCCCATCAAACACTCCCAGGGCAGGTACAGGGTTAGATACAGAGTAAAGCTCCCTCTACACTGTCCCATCAAACACTCCCAGGGCAGGTACAGGGTTAGATACAGAGTAAAGCTCCCTCTACACTGTCCCATCAAACACTCCCAGGGCAGGTACAGGGTTAGATACAGAGTAAAGCTCCCTCTACACTGTCCCATCAAACACTCCCAGGGCAGGTACAGGGTTAGATACAGAGTAAAGCTCCCTCTACACTGTCCCATCAAACACTCCCAGGGCAGGGACAGGGTTAGAGACAGAGTAAAGCTCCCTCTACACTGTCCCATCAAACACTCCCAGGGCAGGTACAGGGTTAGATACAGAGTAAAGCTCCCTCTACACTGTCCCATCAAACACTCCCAGGGCAGGTACAGGGTTAGATACAGAGTAAAGCTCCCTCTACACTGTCCCATCAAACACTCCCAAGGCAGGTACAGGGTTAGATACAGAGTAAAGCTCCCTCTACACTGTCCCATCAAACACTCCCAGGGCAGGTACAGGGTTAGATACAGAGTAAAGCTCCCTCTACACTGTCCCATCAAACACTCCCAGGGCAGGTACAGGGTTAGATACAGAGTAAAGCTCCCTCTACACTGTCCCATCAAACACTCCCAGGGCAGGTACAGGGTTAGATACAGAGTAAAGCTCCCTCTACACTGTCCCATCAAACACTCCCAGGGTCAGGGTACAGTAAGGGTTAGATAGAGCAGACACTACCTGAGGATTGACGGTGAATAGTTTTGCAGTACACTCTTCCTCCATTGTGTGGTTTTCGAGGTTGGAGTAAAGGATGTGACTGTTGTGGTGAGACTCGTTTCCATATACAGGGAGTGGACATGGGATCTGAAACTTCTTGTAGATAACCTGCAGAAACACAGAAAGAAAGAACTCCCATTTCTACAGGGACTTTCACCACCTCAGCACTTCCCAAAGCGCTTCACAGCCAATCAAGTACGTCTTGAAATGCAGTCATCGTTGTAATGTAGGGAAACATGTCAAGCAATCTGTGCACAGCAAGATCCCACAAACAGCAATGTGATAATGAGCAGATCATCTGTTTTTAGTGATGTTGGTTGAGGGATAAATATTGGCCCCAGGACACCGGGGAGAACTCCCCCTGCTCTTCTTCCAATAGTGGCCCTGGGATCTTTTACATCCACCTGAGAGGGGCAGACGGGGCCTCGGTTTAATGTCTCATCTGAAAGACGGCACCTCCGACAGTGCGGCGCTCCCTCATTCCCTCAGTTCCGACAGTGCGGCGCTCCCTCAGTACCGACCCTCCGACAGTGCGGCGCTCCCTCAGTACCGACCCTCCGACAGTGCGGCGCTCCCTCAGTACCGACCCTCCGACAGTGCGGCGCTCCCTCAGTACCGACCCTCCGACAGTGCGGCGCTCCCTCAGTACCGACCCTCCGACAGTGCGGCGCTCCCTCAGTACCGACCCTCCGACAGTGCGGCGCTCCCTCAGTACCGACCCTCCGACAGTGCGGCGCTCCCTCAGTACTGCACTGGGGACTGTCGGCCTGGATTTTGTGCTCGAGTCTCTGGAGTGGGGCTCGAACCCTCGACCTTCAGACTCAGAAGTGAGTGGAGACCCGCTGAGACACGGGTGATACTGTTACACGCGAGGCGCATGGAACGCACTGAGCTGTTAGCGGCAGTCGCCAGTGAGTAAGTCTCCTCCCCTCCCGAGAGCACTGACTCTATCAGGGGCACATGTACTACAAGCGCCAACTGCCTTCCTGTATCCTCACCCGACTGCCTCTGGTCAGGCGAGCACCTGGAGGTCAAGTGCTGGACACTCACAGCTGGGAAGCCAAACCTGATGTCACCCCACATCTGCACATTGCAGCAAAGGTTAGACCGCACCTGGAGTACTGTGAGCAGGTCTGGGCACCGCACCTTCGGAAGGACATATTGGCCTTGGAGGGAGTGCAGCGTAGGTTTACTGGAATGATACCCAGACTTCAAGGGTTAAGTTACGAGGAGAGATTACACAAATTGGGGTTGTATTCTCGAGAATTTCGAAGGTTAAGGGGTGATCTGATCGAAGTTTATAAGATATTAAGGGGAACAGAAAGGGTGGATAGAGAGAAACTATTTCCGCTGGTTGGGGATTCTAGGAGTAGGGGGCACAGTCTAAAAATTAGAGCCAGACCTTTCAGGAGTGAGATTAGAAAACATTTCTACACACAAAGGGTGGTAGAAGTTTGGAACTCTCTTCCGCAAACGGCAATTGATACTAGCTCAATTGCTCAATTTAAATCTGAGATAGATAGCTTTTTGGCAACCAAAGGTATTAAGGGATATGGGCCAAAGGCAGGTATATGGAGTTAGATCACAGATCAGCCATGATCTTATCAAATGGCGGAGCAGGCACGAGGGGCTGAATGGCCTACTCCTGTTCCTATGTTCCTAGGTTATTTGGTGGTGTTCAAGAGCAGGAACCATAGCTATTCTACACCCCTCCCACCCCGCCATCTCCCCCCTCGTCCTTATCTTAAGGACACTGAGGCCAACCAGACCAATTCCCAGCAACGCCCTGGCTAAGAGCAGCTCATGTCATGGAGCAGGGATTGGACATTTGGAGCACTGTGCACAGTTCTAGTCTCCATATACCTTGGTTAGACCACACTTGGAGCACTGTGCACAGTCCTAGTCTCCATATACCTTGGTTAGACCACACTTGGAGCACTGTGCACAGTCCTGGTCTCCATATACCTTGGTTAGACCACACTTGGAGCACTGTGCACAGTTCTGGTCTCCGTATACCTTGGTTAGACCACACTTGGAGCACTGTGCACAGTTCTGGTCTCCATATACCTTGGTTAGACCACACTTGGAGCACTGTGCACAGTTCTGGTCTCCATATACCTTGGTTAGACCACACTTGGAGCACTGTGCACAGTTCTGGTCTCCATATACCTTGGTTAGACCACACTCGGAGCACTGTGCACAGTTCTGGTCTCCATATACCTTGGTTAGACCACACTTGGAGCACTGTGCACAGTTCTGGTCTCCATATACCTTGGTTAGACCACACTTGGAGCACTGTGCACAGTTCTGGTCTCCATATACCTCGGTTAGACCACACTTGGAGCACTGTGCATGGTTCCGGTCTCCATATTACAAAAAAGGATATGGAGGCAGAGGAGAAGGCACAAAAAAAGATTAACAAGGATGATCCCAGAACTGAGAGGTTATAAACTATCAGGAAAGGCTGAACAGGCTGGGACTCTTTTCTCCAGAACAGAGAAGCTGAGGGGTGACCTGATAGAGGTCTTTAAAATTATGAAGGGCTTTGATAGGGTCGACGCAGAGAAGATGTTTTCACTTGTGGGGGAGACCAGAACTTGGGGCCATAAATATAAGACAGTCAGTAATAAATCCAATAGGGAATTCAGGAGAAACTTCTTTACCCAGAGAGTGGTGAGAATGTGGAGCTCACTCCCACAGGGAGTGGTTGAGGGGAATAACAGAGATGGATTTAAGGGGAAGCTGGATAAACACATGAGGGAGAAAGGAATAGAAGGATAGGCTGATAGGGTGAGATGGAGTAGGGAGGGAGGAGGCTCGTGTGGAGCATAAACACCGGGATAGACCAGATGGGCCGAGTGGCCTGTTTCTGTGCTGTACATTCGATGTGATTCTGTGTAATTCTCTGCCAGAAAGTCACATGAGGAACAGGACAATGTACTGGAGAGATAGTCGGCCCCTGTGGGACTGAATCCCAAGCATGGGCAAGAGTCGAACTGCAAAAGCAAACAAGACGCATCTGGTTTTGCAGGAAGTGAGCAGCCGTCCTGCCGAGGAGCGGTCGACAGATCATTTGCACATAAATCAGAGGCTCGGCAGTTAACGATTCACAAAGTGATTACTCACCGAGATCAGGAAGAAGACCATGCAGCTAAGGGAGAAACCGCTGGTGTAGCCCAGGTAACCTGGAGAGAAAGGGGTACAGGTGAGACACCTCCAGCCACACAATCGTCCCAACAATGAAAAGAGGAGCTGCGGAGATGAGGAAAGCTAAGGGTTAACACACTGTGTGTCTGACCCTTCGTCACGTGTCTCTGTACGACCAGACGCCTCATTGACGAATTAATCTCCGGCAAAGGGTCGGATTGTGCATTGTCCCTTCGAAAAAAGGTCAGGTGTAGTTATTAATCCAGCCCCCTCCCTATCTCTGTAACCTCCTCCAGCCCCTACAACCCTCCCAGATCTCTGCGCTCCTCCAATTCTGGCCTCTTGCACATCCCCCGATTTCCATCGCTCCACCATTGGCGGCCGTGCCTTCAGCTGCCTCGGCCCTAAGCTCTGGAATTCCCTCCCTAAACCTCTCCGCCTCCCTCTCCTCCTTTATGACGCTCCTTAAAACCTCCCTCTTTGACCAAGCTTTTGGTCACCTGTCCTAATATCTCCTTATGTGGCTCAGGGTCTGATTTTGTCTGATTTACGCTCCTGTGAAGCTCCTCGGGACGTATTACTCCATTAAAGGCGCTGGAGAAATACAGGGTGTTGCTGTTATCCAACCTCGTCTCCCGAACAAACCATTAACATTGGTTTCTTACTCAAACTCATTCTGTCCCTGTGGAACTCTGCACTTTTCTGTCTTTCCCTTCTTGCTGTATGATGGTGCGGCGCTCCCTCAGCACCGACCCTCCGACAGTGCGGCGCTCCCTCAGCACCGACCCTCCGACAGTGCGGCGCTCCCTCAGCACCGACCCTCCGACAGTGCGGCGCTCCCTCAGCACTGACCCTCCGACAGTGCGGCGCTCCCTCAGCACCGACCCTCCGACAGTGCGGCGCTCCCTCAGTACCGACCCTCCGACAGTGCGGCGCTCCCTCAGTACTGACCCTCCGACAGTGCGGCGCTCCCTCAGTACTGACCCTCCGACAGGGCGGCGCTCCCTCACTACGGCGCTCCCTCAGTACTGCCCCTCCGACAGTGCGGCGCTCCCTCAGTACTGACCCTCCGACAGTGCGGCGCTCCCTCAGTACTGACCCTCCGACAGTGCGGCGCTCCCTCAGTACTGACCCTCCGACAGTGCGGCGCTCCCTCAGTACTGACCCTCCGACAGTGCGGCGCTCCCTCAGTACTGACCCTCCGACAGTGCGGCGCTCCCTCAGTACTGCACTGGGAGTGACGGCCTGGATTATGGAGCTCGAGTCTCTGGAGTGGGGGCTCGAACCCATGACCTTCGGACTCAGAAGCGAGAGTGAGACCCACTGAGCCACAGACATGGAATCTGATCAATCCGGCCCAGACTGACGGGCTGAAAATCTCCTGTTTGCTGGATCGATGTGAAACGAGGTAAGGACAGTCTCAACATTACTAAACGGGGGAACCCGTACCCCAAACGGCAGTCAGTACTTTCAGGATTCTTGCTGAAAACAAAGCACCCCCCACAGGACCAGGAGAAGGCCATTCAGCCCCTCGAGCCTGCTCCTCCATTCAATTAGATCCGGGCTGATCTGTATCTTAACCCCATTTACCCGCCTTTGCTCCATATCCCTCGATACCCAACAAAAATCTATCGATCGCAGTCTTGAAAGCCCCAATCGGCCCCCAGCCTCCACAGCTATTTTTGGGGGGGGAAGAGAGTTCCAGATTCCCACTCCCCCTTTGTGTGAAGAAATGCTTCCTGACATCACCCCTGAACGGCCTGGCTCTAATTTTAAGGTTCTGCCCCCTTGTTCTGGACTCCCCCCACCAGAGGAAATGGTTTCTCTCCATCGACCCTATCGAATCCTTTAATCATCTTAAACCCCTCGATTAGATCACCCCTTAATCTTCCACACTCGAGGGAATGCAAGCCGAGTCAGTCACTCACCAAGTTGTCTCATGGTGGCCAGTGGTAAGATCAAGAGTATGCTGACAATGACAATCAGATAGTTTCCATTCATGTACCACATTCTGAAAAAGAGTGCAAGAAAGAAGTCTTTATTTTAAAGGGAAAGTTTTAAAACTCCTCGCCCCCTTTCTTAAAACTTTTTTTTATAAAACTTTCAGGCAGAAATATTTGATGCACAGAAAAAAAATAGCATCTTAACACACCTCAGAAACTGTTCAAACACATCCAATGACAACCTGCTTTTTCAAATCCCTCCCGATCTCTGTAACCTCCTCCAGCCCCTACGACCCTCCCAGATCTCTGCGCTCCTCCAATTCTGGCCTCTTGTCCATCCCCCCGATTCCCATCGCTCCACCATTGGCGGCCGTGCCTTCAGCCACCTCGGCCCGAAGCTCTGGAATTCCCTCCCTAAACCTCTCCGCCTCTCTCTCCTCCTTTCAGACGCTCCTTAAAACCTCCCTCTTTGACCAAGCTTTTGGTCACCTGTCCTAACATCTCCTTAAGTGGCTCGGTGTCTGATTTACACTCCTGTGAAGTGTCTCGGGACGTTTTACGACGTTAAAGGCCGTGGATAAATGCAGGTAATCACCCTTGTCGTATTGGACACACAACTGCAAACGGGATCTCTTCAGGTGGATATGGATGGGAACGGCCATATTTAAGTGTATGGATATTTATCCCTCAACCAACATCACTAAAAAAAAAACAGATGATCTGCTCATTCATCACATTGCTGTTTGTGGGATCTTGCTGTGCGCAAATTGTCTGCCGCGTTTCCCACATGACAACAGCGAGCACACTTCAAAAAAGTGCCTCACTGGCTGTGAGACGCTTTGGGACGTCCTGAGGTGGTGAAAGGGGCTGGAGGAACGGGAGCTCCTTCCCGACATTTATTTGGGAGAGGGCTCCGTGCTTTGCGGCTGCCCAGAAAGAGTTAAGAGCCAAGCTCCCAGTTTCTGGCAGGGCCCCACCGCCCCCCCGCCCCCCACCCCGACTTTGCTGGGCAGCAGGTGGGGCTGAAGCACAGGTTGCATTCGGACGCAGCCTTGGAATACCGGGATCCAGCTGCAGGCCAGGAAAACTCCTTATATAGTCAGGAATTCACAACCCAACAGCCACTGGCTCTTGGCTGCGGCAAAGCTGGCAACAAGTTTGCTAAGCAGGAGGAGCCGGGGACTTTAACCCATTCCCAACGCTCGGTGATCGCCCACCCCCAACCAAAACCCTCCCATTCCTCCTCCAAAGGGGCCAACTCTTGCTTGGCCGCCCTCCAGTACCCTTTGGCCAAGCGGCATTCTTCATTGCAAACGGGCACAAGAGAGCCCTTTCATTCCCCCCCTGGCACCCGCCCATGACATTACAGCCAGTCAGCCCGTGCTCTTTCTCTCCTGCCTCGCTTTAACAAAGCCGCCTTGGTGCATTACTGAGGGAGCGCCGCGCCATCGGAGGGGCGGTACTGAGGGAGCGCCGCGCTGTCGGAGGGTCAGTACTGAGGGAGTGCCGCACCGTCGGAGGGGCGGTACTGAGGGAGCGCCGCACTGTCAGAGGGTCGGTACTGAGGGAGTGCCGCGCTGTCGGAGGGGCGGTACTGAGGGAGCGCCGCGCTGTCGGAGGGGCGGTACTGAGGGAGCGCCGCGCTGTCGGAGGGGCGGTACTGAGGGAGCGCCGCACTGTCGGAGGGTCAGTACTGAGGGAGCGCCGCACTGTCGGAGGGTCAGTACTGAGGGAGCGCCGCACTGTCGGAGGGTCGGTGCTGAGGGAGCGCCGCACTGTCGGAGGGTCGGTACTGAGGGAGCGCCGCGCTGTCGGAGGGGCGGTACCGAGGGAGCGCCGCACTGTCGGAGGTGCCGTCTTTCGGATGAGACATTAAACCGAGGCCCCGTCTGCCCCTCTCAGGTGGATGTAAAAGATCCCACGGCCACTATTGGAAGAAGAGCAGGGGGAGTTCTCCCCGGTGTCCTGGGGCCAATATTTATCCCTCAACCAACATCACTAAAAAACAGATGATCTGGGTCATTTATCACATTGCTGTTTGTGGGATCTTGCTGTGCGCAGATTGGCTGCTGCGTTTCCCACATTACAACAGTGACCACACTTCAAAAAAAGTACTTCATTGGGTATAAAGTGTTTCGGGACGTCCTGAGGTGGTGAAAGGGGCTGGAGAGATGGGACTCAGTCTTTTATTACTTGTCCAGGCTTTCGCACGCTGCTGGCCTCCTTGTTAAGACACAGAGGCCCAGAATCTATTGCCTGGGTCGGAGTCGCTGCTTGAGGAGGGGGGCGGGGGGGGGGGGTTTGAAAAGCAGGAAGTGTCTAAGAGATAACGAGGCTTGTGGGGTGTGGGGGGAAGGAGGGCTGGAAGGGGGAGTGAGGTGGAATTGAAGGCGACTGACTGCAATGGGATTGGAGAGATGTCTAGGTCAAGGGCAGTGCTGGTTTAAGGGATAATGGGGCATGTCTATTTGGGGTCTCGTGCGCCCTCTTTGGGCTGTCACTCTGCAGTTTCCTTCTCCAGCTCTTAGGCTGTTGGTGTTAAGAAGATATTCAACCGGGGGGGGGGGGCGGGGACAATACAGCTGTGCTCTATCCAGCTGTGGTCACTGGGTAGTGATTAGAATCAGTAACCCTGGGTGATTCCCCCTCATCCACCCACCCACCGCCCCCAACCAATGCCCCCCCCCAAATCCAGGCTCGACAAGGCTGACTGTGGCTCCCCTAACCCCATCTTAGCTGGGGATCAGCACGGAGCAAAGATTGGAAGCCATCCCACTCCACGTACCGATCAGCACCACACCGGGCAGCGCCCCGCATCCTGACTCGCACCCCGTCCCGTTCACCCATCACTCCGCCCTGTGCTCGCTGACCGACACCGGCTCCCGGTGCGGCAACCCCTCCATTTTAAAATTCTCCATCCTCGTGCTCCAATCCCTCCCTGGCCCTCGCCCCCCTCCCCACCCCCTCCCTATCTCTCTAACCTCCTCCAGCCCCTACGACCCTCCCAGATCTCTGCGCCCCTCCAATTCCGGCCTCTTGTCCATCCCCCCGATTCCCATCGCTCCGCCATTGGCGGCCGTGCCTTCAGCCGCCTCGGCCCCAAGCTCTGGAATTCCCTCCCTGAACCTCTCCGCCTCTCCCTCCCCTCCTTAAAACCTCCCTCTCTGACCGAGCTTTCGGCCACCTGTCCTAAAAACGTGGCTCGGTGTCTGATTTACAGTCCTGCGACGGGGCTTGGGGTATTTTGACGATGTTAAAAGCATTACATAAAAAACAACCCAGTGTTATTGTGCGTCACTGTGTTGGGGGGGGCGGGGAAGAGAGAGAGCTCCGCGTCAGAAATTACTCACGATCCAGTTGATTTGTTTGGATCTGCCAAGGGTGCAGTAACGATGGAACATTCCAGCAGAGTCGATGGTTAAAAATAACTCCCCAATACCACACTGTCCCATCACATGATCGAAAATACCTTCAGTTCTTTGCATCTTAAATCCAGCAATACCATGTGATGCTCTGGGGCTGTTCTATGGTCTCCCCCCGCTCCCCCTCTCACCGTGCAGCATTAATTTCCAAGTCAAACAAGGCCGTCCCTTCAAGTTCGGAAAATCAATTCCTTCCTCTGAACTCGTCCTTCTCTGAAGGGGTTGGCTCGCTGGACTGCAGCCAAGAAGTGGCCTCTGATACCATGCAACGTGTGTTAAGAGTCTAGACCAGCACGTGCGAGTCTAGACCATGACGGGTGAGTCCAGACCATGGCCCTCGCCCCCCCCTCCCTGTCTCTGTAACCTCCTCCAGCCCCTACGACCCTCCCAGATCTCTGCGCCCCTCCAATTCCGGCCTCTTGTCCATCCCCCCGATTCCCATCGCTCCGCCATTGGCGGCCGTGCCTTCAGACGCCCGGGCCCTAAGCTCTGGAATTCCCTCCCTAAACCTCTCCGCCTCTCTCTCTCCTCCTTTAAGACGCTCCTGAAAACCTCCCTCTTTGACCGAGCTTTTGGTCACCTGTCCTAATATCTCCTCATGTGGCCCGGGGTCTGATAACCCTCCTGTGAAGCGCCTTGGGGACGTTGGGAGATTCGAGGGGGCGGTCCGTGCCTCCACGCGGGACGCGCGCGCGCGGACTTACCCATCGCTCTCCTTTAGTTGTAGGAAGGCCTGGATGACGAGGGGCAGCTCGTATTTCACGATGTAGAGGTAACTGGACATGGCTGGGAAATGGAGAGAGAGAGCGAGAGAGAGAGAGAGACGTTACAATCACTGCAGCCTGGCGGCACACGACGATTCCTCACTTTAAACTGACACTAGGACACCAGCACAAATCACAGGAACAGGAGGAGGCCATTCAGCCCCTCGAGCCTGTTACGTAGAGACAGGAGGAGGCCATTCAGCCCCTCGAGCCTGTTACGTAGAGACAGGAGGAGGCCATTCAGCCCCTCGAGCCTGTTACGTAGAGACAGGAGGAGGCCATTCAGCCCCTCGAGCCTGTTATGTAGAGACAGGAGGAGGCCATTCAGCCCCTCGAGCCTGTTACGTAGAAACAGGAGGAGGCCATTCAGCCCCTCGAGCTCGTTCCACCATTCAGTAAGATCATGGTTTAATTGATCTTAACCATCCTTGGCTCCATATCCCTTAATACCCTCGGCTGGCAAAAATCCATCAATCTCAGATTTAAAATCATTAATCGAGCTGGCGTCTACTGCTCTTTGTAGGAGAGAGTTCCACACTTCAACCACCCTTTGCATGAAGAAGTGTTTCCTGACTTCTCTCCTGAACCGCCCTGGCTCTGATTTTAAGGTTACGTCCCCTTGTCCTGGACTCTCCGACCAGGGGAGAAAGTTTCCCTCTATCGACCCGATCAATTCCTTTCAAAATCCTAAAAACCTCATTCAGATCACCCCTTGACCCTCTATATTCCAGGGAGCACAGGCCTCGTTAATGGAATCTCCCCTCATAATCTAACCCTCGGAGCCCTGGTTACATTCTGGTCAATCTGCGCTGCACTCCCTCCAAGGCCATTACGTCCTTTCTAAGGTGCGGTGCCCAGGACTGAACGCAGTCCAATGTCTGAGCACCAGTTTCCCCAGCGTGCAGTCTACTCCCATCGGGCCAGTGGGATAGAGGCCTGCGTTTCGTACTGCGTTTGAACTTCGGGTGGGTATGCACGCACACCCGATCAAGACTGTCAAACCAAACCCTCCTGACGGGCCTGGGTCAGAACATCAAGTCCAGAAATTCTCAGTGTCCACTCCAGCAGTTGGCCTGAAGGTCCATCTCCCCCTTCAAAGGGGGACTGGCCCCAGGCTCGTTGTGAGGAAACAGTTAAATTCTCTCTTATTAACCTCAGCTTATAAGTGAGTTTCTGTCAGCAATACTCAGTTCGTAGAAGGGTCTTCACTCAATGGCGGTACGTGACCCGATCAGGACTGTCTCCGTCAGCTCTAGCCTTGGGAAAGGCACCGGCCATCGACCTGGACGTGCGAGTCAGGTCACGGGGAGCTATTCTTGTTAAAACTGAAGTTACGGCAGCTAATCGGGCGAGGTAATACGTGGACAGTTCAGAATACGATGAGGGCCTTCAGCTCGAAACCTGTAGCCTAAGTACATGTGCAATTATCACGAATAATAGTGATCAGTGCACGCTTAATTCCGATGAAAGCCGATAATTGCCTTTGAACCCTGTTTCTTTGTGGATGAACTCATAGCTCTAGAGGTGAGACTATCAACTCCCTCACACTGTACAATGGGCCTGTGATCACACAATCCACAAAACATGTAAAGTGGCGTTCCAAGCTGCAGCATGAGAACCGGGTGCCAAGGGCCGTGTACACAGATACACAATCAGCAATCATGTCCAGAAGGTTGAACTGAGACCGAATCAGAGGCATGGACGCACACCAGCCGGAGGCAGGCAGCAGTACAGTAACACCCGTGAATTTCAATCTTACAGCACAGGAGGAGGTCATTCGGCCCGTCGTGCCTGTGCTGGCTCTTTGAAAGAGTCCCAATTAGTCCCACTCCCCCCTGCCCTTTCCCCGTAGCCCTGCAAATTTTTCCCTTTTCAAGTATTTATCCAATTCCCCTTTTGAAAGTTATCATTGAATCTGCTTCCACCGCCCTTTCAGGCAGTGAATTCCAGATCAGAACAACTCGCTGCGTAAAAAAATCTCTCCCCCTCTGGTTCTTTTACCAATCACCTTAAATCTGTGACCTCTGGTTCCCGACCCTCCCGCCACTGGAAACACTTTCTCCTTATTTACTCCATCAAACCCCCTTCATGATTCTGAACCCCCTCGATTAAATCTCCCCTTAACCTTCCCTGCTCCGAGGGGAACAATCCCAGCTTCTCCAGTCTCTCCACGTCACTGAAGTCCCTCATCCCGGGGACCGTTCTAAATGGTCAGAATGTTCTAAATCTCCTCTGGTTTATTGAACGCAAATCTTGTCATCTGAGCCACTGTCCTGCGCATCGAGTGAAAGACACAAGGCAGACAGGGGAGCGACACACACACACACACACACACACAGGGAGACACAGACGCAGCGATACACGGACACCCGTGGGATTTGCTCACCTCCGATATTGTGCAATGTGATGATGACGCCTGCGACTATCTTGCCAGGCTGGCCAAAGGCTTTGTGTCCCAGCTGCTCGTAGGCACGGATACCTAAACAAAGAGATAACGCAGCCGTACTACAGTGAATCAGTCTCACCCGTATTCAAGCAATGCCACCAATCCGAGCACCTGGTCACTCCCCATTGAAACATAGAAAATAGGAGCTAGAGTAGGCCATTCGGCCCTTCAGGCCTGCTGCCCCGCCATTCAAAACGATCATGGCTGATCGTCTAACTCAGTACCCTGTTCCCGCTTTTTCCCCATATCCCTTTAGCATTAAGAAATATATCTATCTCCTTGTTGAATACATCTAATGACTTGGCCTCCACTGCCTTCTGTGGTAGAGAATTTCACAGGTTCACCACCCTCTGAGTGAAGAAATTTCTCCTCATCTCGGTTCTAAATGGCATCCTCCGTATCCTGAGACTGTGACCCCTGGTTCTGGACTCCCCAGCCATCGGGAACATCCTCCCTGCATCTAGTCTGTCTAGTCCTGTTAGAATTTTATATGTTTCGATGAGATCACCTCTCATTCTTCTAAACTCGAGTGAATATAGGCCTAGTCGACCCAATCTCTCCTCATACGTCAGTCCTGCCATCCCAGGAATCAGTCTGGTAAACCTTCGTTGCACTCCCTCCATGGCAAGGACATCCTTCCGCAGATAAAGAGACCAAAACTGCTCACAATACTCCAGATGTGGTCTCACCAAGGCCCTGTATAACTGCAGTAAGACATCCCTGTTCCTGTACTCAAATCCTCTTGCAATGAACGGCAACGTACCATTCGCCTTCCTAACTGCTTGCTGCACCTGAATGCTCGCTTTCAGCGACTGGTGTACAAGGACACCCAGGTCTCGTTGCACCTCCCCTTTTCCAATCTATCACCATTCAGATAATAATCTGCCTTTCTGTTTTTACAACCAAAGTGGATAACCTCACATTTATCCACGTTATACTGCATCTGCTATGTTCTTGCCCACTCACCCAATTTGTCTAAATCACATTGGAGCCTTTTTGCATCCTCCTCACAGCTCACACTCCACCCCAGCTTTGAGAGAGAGAGAGAGAGAAAAAAATACATTCCCATTTCTCCAGCCCCTCTCACCACCTCAGGACGTCCCAAAGCTTCACAGCCAATGAAGTACTTTTTGAAGTGTGGTCACTGTTGTAATGTGGGAAACGCAGCAGCCAATTTGCGCACAGCAAGATCCCACAAACAGCAATGAGATCATAGGTTGTTACAGTACAGAAGGGAGGCCAGTCGGCCCGTCGCACCTGTGCCGGCTCATTCAAAGAGTTAACCAATTAGTCTCACTTTGACCAGATGATCTGCTGTGGGTGTTGGTTGAGGGATAAATATTGGCCCCCTCAGTACTGACCTTCCGACAGCGCGGCGCTCCCTCAGTACTGACCCTCCGACAGCGCGGCGCTCCCTCAGTACCGACCCTCCGACAGTGCGGCGCTCCCTCAGTACCAACCCTCCGACAGTGCGGCGCTCCCTCAGTACCGACCCTCCGACAGTGCGGCACTCCCTCAGTACTGACCCTCCGACAGTGCGGCGCTCCCTCAGTACTGACCCTCTGACAGTGCGGCGCTCCCTCGGCACCGACCCTCCGACAGTGCGGCGCTCCCTCGGCACCGACCCTCCGACAGTGCAGCGCTCCCTCAGTACCGACCCTCCGACAGTGCGGCGCTCCCTCAGTACTGACCCTCCGACAGTGCGGCCCTCCCTCAGTGAGTAGAGGCGCCAATCGGAAAGGTGCCAACCCCCATGCCAGGTCAGTCCTGATTCCAGCTACTGATTATCGCTCTCCGATGACTCCTGCTGGAAAACAGCCCGCATCTGGACATCAGGCGAGAACAGGATCGGGCCCTCAGCTGTGATGCCCCCCATAGAATCATAGAATCATAGAAGTTACAACATGGAAACAGGCCCTTCGGCCCAACATGTCCATGTCGCCCAGTTTATACCACTAAGCTAGTCCCAATTGCCTGCACTTGGCCCATATCCCTCGATACCCATCTTCCCCATGTAACTGTCCAAATGCTTTTTAAAAGACAAAATTGTACCCGCCTCTACTACTGCCTCTGGCAGCTCGTTCCAGACACTCACCACCCTTTGAGTGAAAAAATTGCCCCTCTGGATCCTTTTGTATCTCTCCCCTCTCACCTTAAATCATGGTCGACCTCACCGCCTAGGCTCGCACATTAAGACAACCACAAAAACAACTTCTATTTATCCGGCGCCTTTAATGGAGTAAAACGTCCCGAGGAGCTTCACAGGAGCGTAAATCAGACACCGAGCCACGTTATTAGGACAGGTGACCAAAAGCTCGGTCAAAGAGGGAGGTTTTAAGGAGGGTGTTAATGGAGGAGAGAGAGGCGGAGAGGTTTAGGGAGGGAATTCCAGAGTTTAGGGCCGAGGCAGCTGAAGGCACGGCCGCCAATGGCGGAGCGATGGGAATCGGGGGATGGACAAGAGGCCGGAATTGGAGGAGCGCAGAGATCTGGGAGGGTCGTAGGGGCTGGAGGAGGTTACAGGGATAGGGAGGGAGGGGGCGGTGAGGAGGGCCATGGAGGGATTTGAACACGAGGATGAAGAATATTAAAATCGAGGCGTTACCAGACCGGGAGCCAGTGTAGGTCCAGCGAGCACCGGGGGAGGGGGAGTGATGGGTGAAGGGGACAGAGTGCGAGTCAGGATACCGGAGGCAGCAGTTTACGCAGCGCAGACGATGAGAGACCGGCCTGGTCTCTCAGGAAAGGGGAGAAAATCGCCAGGGAATCTCACGTACCTACAAAGCCGGCCGACTTCAACAGTAAATGGATGGAATAAGCAGACAGCATCGCAATGCAGATCAGCAGGATTCTACAAAGGGAAACAAACAGGACGAGAATCAAGATATCACACCATCATTCGCTGCTCAATCATAACTTCTTTGGAGAGCGACTTCTGGACCCCAAATCACCCCCACCCCCCAAACCCTCCTCTTTCTTGGTCACCTGCTGAGCCATAGAGATAAGGAGGGCCGTCTCCATTTACCTCGCTCCCAGCTGGCCATCCGTCAAGTGTGACCCCGAGAGCGGGCATGTGAAAGATGGCACCCTCCTGAGATACTTTAGAAAGGACTCCCATTTCTCCAGGGCCTCTCACCGCCTCAGGACGTCCCAGAGCGTCTCGCAGCCAACAAAGTACTTTTTTTTGAAGTGTGCTCACTGTTTGTAATGTGGGAAACGCAGCAGCCAATCTGCGCACAGCAAGATCCCACAAACAGCAATGTGATAATGAGCAGATCATCTGTTTTTTTTTAGTGATGTTGGTTGAGGGATAAATATTGGCCCCAGGACCCCGGGGAGAACTCCCCCTGCTCTTCTTCCAATAGTGGCCGTGGGATATTTTATGTCCCCCCGAGAGGGGCAGACGGGGCCTCGGTTTAACGTCTCATCAGAAAGACGGCACCTCCGACAGTGTGGCGCTCCCTCAGTACCGACCCTCCGACAGTGCGGCGCTCCCTCAGCACCGACCCTCCGACAGTGCGGCGCTCCCTCAGTACCGACCCTCCGACAGTGGAGGGTCATTATTGAGGGAGCGCCGCACTGTCGGGGGTGCCGTCTTTCTGAGACGTTAAACCGAGGCCCCGTCTGCCCCTCTCAGGTGGATGTAAAAGATCCCACGGCCACTATTGGAAGAAGAGCAGGGGGAGTTCTCCCCGGTGTCCTGGGGCCAATATTTATCCCTCAACCAACATCACTAAAAAAAACAGATGATCTGCTCATTATCACATTGCTGTTTGTGGGATCTTGTTGTGCACAAATTGGCTGCTGCATTTCCCACATTACAACAGTGACCGCACTTCAAAAAAAGTACTTCGGACCCGAGAATCATAGAAAAGTTACAGCACAGAAAGAGGCCATTTGGCCCATCGAGTCCGTGCTGGCTCCCTGCAAAAGCAATCCAGCTAGTCCCACTCCCCCGCCCTATCCCCGTAGCCCTGCAAATTTTTTCCTTTCAAGTACTTATCCAGTTCCCTTTTGAAGGCCATGATTGAATCTGCCTCCACCTCCCCCTCGGGCAGTGAATTCCAGATCATAAACCACTCGCTGCGTAAAAAAGTTTTTCCCCATCTCACCTTTGGTTCTTTTGCCAATCACCTTAAATCTACGCCCTCTGTTTCTTGACCCTTCCGCCAATGGGCACAGTTTCTCTCTATCTACTCTGTCTGGACCCTTCATGATTTTGAATACCTCGATCAAATCTCCTCGCAACCTTCTCTGTTCCAGGGAGAACAAACCCAGCTTCTCCAGTCTATCCACGGAACTAAAGTCCCTCATCCCTGGAATCATTCCAGTAAATCTCTTCTGCACCCTCTCTAAGGCCTTCACATCTTTCCTAAAGTGCGGTGCCCAGAACTGGACACAATGCTCCAGTTGTGGCCGAACCAGTGTTTTACCACTGGCTGTAAATCACTCTGGGACGTGCTGAGGAGGTGGACAGTGCCCTGTGAATACAGGTCGTCTCTTTAACTGCAGGGGAGCAGGCGATCGAAACACATGGGCCACTCCCGCTTGGTATCTGTGTGCAGAGTTGAGACGGTGCCAGCTGGCCAGGCCTGGCGGGCAGAGATGATGCAAGGCACAGAGGAGATTGCAGAGTGAAGAGGGGAGGCGAAGCATGGGAATGCTGTTAAAACACTCCCCACCGCGGCTTGCAACTGGAGAGGGCGGGATACAGAGAAATCAGGCAGGGCAACTCCTGCTCCCCACTGGCATCGAGTGCCTCCAGTTAGAAAGGGAGTCAGGACCTTGACTGCACCGCCGCATACAGTAGAATAGCCCGCTGGCATTCCCTGGCAGTCAGGACTCGGCCAGTGATGGACGGTATCACCGAGCCACTCTGGATTACCGGTCCAGTAATATAACCCCCACACTCCCGTACCCTGGATTACCGGTCCAGTAATATAATCCCCACACTCCCGTACCCTGGATTACCAGTCCAGTAATATAATCCCCACACTCCCATACCCTGGATTACCGGTCCAGTAATATAATCCCCACACTCCCGTACCCTGGATTACTAGTCCAGTAATATAATCCCCACACTCCCGTACCCTGGATTACCGGTCCAGTAATATAATCCCCACACTCCCGTACCCTGGATTACCGGTCCAGTAATATAATCCCCACACTCCCGTACCCTGGATTACTAGTCCAGTAATATAATCCCCACACTCCCGTACCCTGGATTACCGGTCCAGTAATATAATCCCCACACTCCCGTACCCTGGATTACCGGTCCAGTAATATAATCCCCACACTCCCGTACCCTGGATTACCGGTCCAGTAATATAATCCCCACACTCCCGTACCCTGGATTACCGGTCCAGTAATATAATCCCCACACTCCCGTACCCTGGATTACCGGTCCAGTAATATAATCCCCACACTCCCGTACCCTGGATTACTAGTCCAGGAATATAATCCCCACACTCCCGTACCCTGGATTACCGGTCCAGTAATATAATCCCCACACTCCCGTACCCTGGATTACCGGTCCAGTAATATAATCCCCACACTCCCGTACCCTGGATTACTAGTCCAGTAATATAATCCCCACACTCCCGTACCCTGGATTACCGGTCCAGTAATATAATCCCCACACTCCCGTACCCTGGATTACCGGTCCAGTAATATAATCCCCACACTCCCGTACCCTGGATTACTAGTCCAGGAATATAATCCCCACACTCCCGTACCCTGGATTACTAGTCCAGTAATATAATCCCCACACTCCCGTACCCTGGATTACCGGTCCAGTAATATAATCCCCACACTCCCGTACCCTGGATTACTGGTCCAGTAATATAATCCCCACACTCCCGTACCCTGGATTACTGGTCCAGTAATATAATCCCCACACTCCCGTACCCTGGATTACCGGTCCAGTAATATAATCCCCACACTCCCGTACCCTGGATTACCGGTCCAGTAATATAATCCCCACACTCCCGTACCCTGGATTACCGGTCCAGTAATATAATCCCCACACTCCCGTACCCTGGATTACCAGTCCAGTAATATAATCCCCACACTCCCGTACCCTGGATTACCGGTCCAGTAACATAATCCCCACACTCCCGTACCCTGGATTACCGGTCCAGTAATATAATCCCCACACTCCCGTACCCTGGATTACCGGTCCAGTAACATAATCCCCACACTCCCATACCCTGGATTACCGGTCCAGTAATATAATCCCCACACTCCCGTACCCTGGATTACCGGTCCAGTAATATAATCCCCACACTCCCGTACCCTGGATTACCGGTCCAGTAATATAATCCCCACACTCCCATACCCTGGATTACCGGTCCAGTAATATAATCCCCACACTCCCGTACCCTGGATTACCGGTCCAGTAATATAATCCCCACACTCCCGTACCCTGGATTACTCATTTGATGAAAGACTGAACATCCATGTTTCTAATCCTGAGAGAGTGTTTCAGTTGCTGGGAACTTTCTGAGTATATTTGTCCCTCAACATGCCTCCAACTTGCCCCGTCCAACTAGATCAGAAAGTCTGCCTGCATTTACCCATGGAAAGTGGTGATTGCAATGCTCAAGGTGGCAGACTTTCAGGTCCAATGGGCAGCTGGTCTCAGTACCTCATCACGTCATGGCAGGGGCAGGGTGTGGGGGGAGGGTATTGTTCAGGGTAAGGGGAGTGCTCCTTTAAATATGCAGATCGGGGCTCGATGATGTCATCGGGATCAAGGATTTCATCAGCATCACTGTCATCGGGGCCAATGATGTCATCGGGGCCAATGATGTCATTGGGGCCAATGATGTCATCGGGGCCGATGTCATTTGGCCAATGATGTCATCGGGGCCAATGATGTCATCGGGGCCAATGATGTCATCGGGGCCAATGATGTCATCGGTACCTTTCGGAGGCCTGAGCAGGTGGGGGAAAGTGTCCATTTCCCATCAGGCCAGACCTGCCGGGAGGGGGGATCGTGGGCCAGAAGGAGGAGGAGGAGGAGGAGGAAGGAAGGAAGGAGTTCTCCTCTGGGCCTCATGAGGGAGCCCCTTAACTCGTGCACCCCTCCCCCCACCCCAGTCCCCTCCATTACCCTGGGCCCCCCCATTACCTCGGCCCCCCCCATTACCCTGGGCTCCCCCATTACCTCGGCCCTCCCCCCACCCCAGTCCCCTCCATTACCCTGGGCCCCCCCATTACCTCGGCCCCCCCCCGCCCCTCCATTACCCTGGGCCTCACCCTTACCCCGGGCTCCCCCACCCATCACAGGCCGAGCTTCCCCTCTCCCACCCCCGGTTCAGGAGGGAGGGACTCTGGGAGAATCGGGGCAACAAAGGCCCAACGGTAGAGATCGGTCCCTGGACTCCCCGGGTTCACGGCCCCCCTCTCCCCTCTCCCCTCCCCCCTCTCCCACCCCCATAAAATCAGGGTCTCCACATCCAGCCTCACGGAAGGCCATTCCTACCAGTTCAATCCAACCAGTTAATGGATTTAAATTAAGTTCATTGGTCACCAATAATCGATGTTAATTCATGACAGATCACCGCTGAAATACTGCAGGCCGTTTATCAAATTAAAACAAATAGTCTTTTCGTGGCCCCCAACTTTGCAAGGCTGTTTCTCGGCTGCCACACACCCGCTGCAGACAGAAAGGTCCAGTCATTCTCCCATACTCACACAAAGAGGACAATGCCAGTGTTGGACATGGCGTAGGACAGGCCCAGAATGCCACTGCCCATGATGGCATTGCTCAGGTTGAACACCGACATACCAAAAGAGGTCTTTCCTTCAAACTGTGGAGAGAAAGAAGCAGAGGGAGCAGCAGTGAGTGAGGGTTCGCTCGTTCAGTTCGATCACAAGAGTGTGTGTGTGTCCCCGCCTCATCACAACACACTCCATCAAGAGATACAGAGTAAAGCTCCCTCTACACTGTCCCATCAAACACTCCCAGGGCAGGTACAGCACGGGTTAGATACAGAGTAAAGCTCCCTCTACACTGTCCCATCAAACATTCCCAGGGCAGGTACAGGGTTAGATACAGAGTAAAGCTCCCTCTACACTGTCCCATCAAACACTCCCAGGGCAGGTACAGGGTTAGATACAGAGTAAAGCTCCCTCTACACTGTCCCATCAAACACTCCCAGGGCAGGTACAGGGTTAGATACAGAGTAAAGCTCCCTCTACACTGTCCCATCAAACACTCCCAGGGTCAGGTACAGGGTTAGATACAGAGTAAAGCTCCCTCTACACTGTCCCGTCAAACACTCCCAGGGCAGGTACAGGGTTAGATACAGAGTAAAGCTCCCTCTACACGGTCCCATCAAACACTCCCAGGGCAGATACAGGGTTAGATACAGAGTAAAGCTCCCTCTACACTGTCCCGTCAAACACTCCCAAGGCAGGTACAGGGTTAGATACAGAGTAAAGCTCCCTCTACACTGTCCCATAAAACACTCCCAGGGCAGGGACAGGGTTAGATACAGAGTAAAGCTCCCTCTACACTGTCCCATCAAACACTCCCAGGGGCAGGTACAGGGTTAGATACAGAGTAAAGCTCCCTCTACACTGTCCCATCAAACACTCCCAGGGTCAGGTACAGGGTTAGATACAGAGTAAAGCTCCATCTACACTGTCCCATCAAACACTCCCAGGGCAGGTACAGGGTTAGATACAGAGTAAAGCTCCCTCTACACTGTCCCATCAAACACTCCCAGGGGCAGGTACAGGGTTAGATACAGAGTAAAGCTCCCTCTACACTGTCCCATCAAACACTCCCAGGGCAGGTACAGGGTTAGATACAGAGTAAAGCTCCCTCTACACTGTCCCATCAAACACTCCCAGGGCAGGTACAGGGTTAGATACAGAGTAAAGCTCCCTCTACACTGTCCCATCAAACACTCCCAGGGCAGGTACAGGGTTAGATACAGAGTAAAGCTCCCTCTACACTGTCCCATCAAACACTCCCAGGGCAGGTACAGGGTTAGATACAGAGTAAAGCTCCCTCTACACTGTCCCATCAAACACTCCCAGGGGCAGGTACAGGGTTAGATACAGAGTAAAGCTCCCTCTACACTGTCCCATAAAACACTCCCAGGGCAGGGACAGGGTTAGATACAGAGTAAAGCTCCCTCTACACTGTCCCATCAAACACTCCCAGGGGCAGGTACAGGGTTAGATACAGAGTAAAGCTCCCTCTACACTGTCCCATCAAACACTCCCAGGGTCAGGTACAGGGTTAGATACAGAGTAAAGCTCCATCTACACTGTCCCATCAAACACTCCCAGGGCAGGTACAGGGTTAGATACAGAGTAAAGCTCCCTCTACACTGTCCCATCAAACACTCCCAGGGCAGGTACAGGGTTAGATACAGAGTAAAGCTCCCTCTACACTGTCCCATCAAACACTCCCAGGGGCAGGTACAGGGTTAGATACAGAGTAAAGCTCCCTCTACACTGTCCCATCAAACACTCCCAGGGCAGGTACAGGGTTAGATACAGAGTAAAGCTCCCTCTACACTGTCCCATCAAACACTCCCAGGGCAGGTACAGGGTTAGATACAGAGTAAAGCTCCCTCTACACTGTCCCATCAAACACTCCCAGGGCAGGTACAGGGTTAGATACAGAGTAAAGCTCCCTCTACACTGTCCCATCAAACACTCCCAGGGCAGGTACAGGGTTAGATACAGAGTTAAGTGCGTGTACTGTGTATCTCCATCTACACTGGTGTTGACATCGTTGCAATTTATTCCCTTGTCCTCTCTGTAAGTTTAGTGTCCAGTCGAGGGAAGTTTCATGCTGCGGGCCCGGGCTGGCTTGAGGCAGCCTCCGGTTCCTATAGAACAGGCTCGAGGGGCTGAATGGCCTCCTCCTGGACTTCTTAAAACAAACGGTGAGGGGGTTTCGGTCCGTTGGGATTCCGCGCAGT
Organism: Heptranchias perlo; assembly: GCF_035084215.1. NCBI lineage: Eukaryota > Metazoa > Chordata > Chondrichthyes > Hexanchiformes > Hexanchidae > Heptranchias > Heptranchias perlo. The sequence goes on along the minus strand of NC_090369.1, from coordinate 1,350,666 downwards.
GGGAACAAATTGGAAAGATCGGATCTCCCTGGAATTTTACAAAACGGGCCCTCGTCCGCAATTGGCACAACTCAAACTGAAAGGGAGGAATTCTCTTACGTCAGTGAACTGGATCTGCTTTTTCCCGGATTTGTGAGGCAGGAATTCTTCACATTCAGCAGTCGTGGATTCAGTTCCTTCATAGCTGGAAAAATAAATCCCCAAAATCGTGGGTCAGTATCAGAACACCAGAAACAGGAGCAGGAGGAGGCCATTCGGCCCCTCGAGCCTGCCCCGCCATTCAATCAGACCATGGCTGATTTTTAACCTCAGTTCCACTTTCCCGCCCAATCCCCATATCCCTCGATTTCCCGAGAGTGCAAAAATCTATCGATCTTGAATATCCTCAACGACTGAGCATCCACAGCCCTCTGGGGGAGAGAATTCCAAAGATTCACCACCCTCTGAGTGAAGAAATTCCTCCTCGTCTCAGTCTTGAATGGCCGACCCCTTTTCCTGAGACTGTGCCCCCATGTTCTAGACTCTCCAGCGAGGGGAAACAGCCTCTCAGCATCTACCCTGTCGAGCCCCCTCAGAATCTTATACATTTCAATGAGATCACCTCTCATTCTTCGAAACTCCAGAGAGTATCGGCCCATTCTACTCAATCTCTCCTCATAGGACAACCCTCCCATCCCAGGAATTAATCTAGTGACCCTTCGTTGCACTGCCTCTAAGGCAAGTATATCCTTCCTTAGATAAGGAGACCAAAACTGTACGCAGTACTCCAGGTGAGGTCTCACCAAAGCCCTGTACAATTGTAGTAAGACTTCCTTACTCTTGTACTCCAACCCCCTGCAATAAAGGCCAACATACCATTTGCTATCGAGACACACTGGTGATTTTTAAATCTTCAGATTCTCAACTGTGGTAGGCATCATCGGCATCGGGACTCTAATGCCTGGCTGATAATCAGCTCACTGACCAGGGGGACAACCTGGGACCCTCCAGCTCTGTACAGGTCTCAGCTGTGGGTCTCACTCGCCCCTCGGAGTCAGATCATCAGGGGTTCGAGCCCTCACTCCCCGGTAGCAGTACTGAGGGAGCGCCGCACTGTCGGAGGGGCAGTACTGAGGGAGCGCCGCACTGTCGGAGGGGCAGTACTGAGGGAGCGCCGCCCTGTCGGAGGGTCGGTACTGAGGGAGCGCCGCCCTGTCGGAGGGTCGGTACTGAGGGAGCGCCGCCCTGTCGGAGGGTCGGTACTGAGGGAGCGCCGCACTGTCGGAGGGTCAGGACTGAGGGAGCGCCGCACTGTCGGAGGGTCAGGACTGAGGGAGCGCCGCACTGTCGGAGGGTCGGTACTGAGGGAGCGTCGCACTGTCGGAGGGTTGGTACTGAGGGAGCGCCGCACTGTCGGAGGGTCGGTACTGAGGGAGCGCCGCACTGTCGGAGGGTCAGTACTGAGGGAGCGCCGCCCTGTCGGAGGGTCAGTACTGAGGGAGCGCCGCACTGTCGGAGGGGCCGTCTTTCGGATGAGACGTTAAACCGAGGCCCCGTCTGCCCCTCTCAGGTGGATGTAAAAGATCCCACGGCCACTATTGGAAGAAGAGCAGGGGGAGTTCTCCCCGGGGTCCGGGGGCCAATATTTATCCCTCAACCAACATCACTAAAAAAAACAGATGATCTGCTCATTATCACATTGCTGTTTGTGGGATCTTGCTGTGCGCAGATTGGCTGCTGCGTTTCCCACATTACAAACAGTGACCACACTTCAAAAATTACTTCATTGTGAAACGCTTTGGGACGTCCTGAGGCGGTGAGAGGTGATGTAGAAATACAAGTTCTTTCTTTCTTTAAAAGCACAGATCTAATTCTGATCTTACACGAGCAGAGGGTTTGTGAGAAAAGTCAGTGTGTGGGTGGGGAGATTAAATGAACTGCTCACCCACTGTGTGTTAATATGACTAATCCCCAAGAGTCATCTCAAGGCCAGCCGAATCCCAGGGGAGGGCCACGTTCAACACGCTGCCAGAATCAAGTCCTTTCTTCGAAGTGTGGGAAACGCAGCAGCTAGTTTGTGCACAGCAAGATCCCACAAACAGCAATGTGATAAATGAGCAGATCATCTGTTTTTTAGTGATGTTGGTTGAGGGATAAATATTGGCCCCAGGACCCCGGGGAGAACTCCCCCCTGCTCTTCTTCCAGTAATGGCCGTGGGATCTTTTACATCCACCTGAGAGGGGCAGACGGGGCCTCCGTTTAACGTCTCATCCGAAAGACGGCCCCTCCGACAGTGCGGTGCTCCCTCAGTACTGACCCTCCGACAGTGCGACGCTCCCTCAGCACCGACCCTCCGACAGTGCGGCGCTCCCTCAGTACTGACCCTCCGACAGTGCGGCGCTCCCTCAGTACTGACCCTCCGACAGTGCGGCGCTCCCTCAGTACTGACCCTCCGACAGTGCGGCGCTCCCTCAGCACCGACCCTCCGACAGTGCGGCGCTCCCTCAGTACTGACCCTCCGACAGTGCGGCGCTCCCTCAGTACCGACCCTCCGACAGTGCGGCGCTCCCTCAGTACTGACCCTCCGACAGTGCGGCGCTCCCTCAGCACCGACCCTCCGACAGTGCGGCGCTCCCTCAGTACTGACCCTCCGACAGTGCGGCGCTCCCTCAGGACTGACCCTCCGACAGTGCGGCGCTCCCTCAGCACCGACCCTCCGACAGTGCGGCGCTCCCTCAGCACTGACCCTCCGACAGTGCGGCGCTCCCTCAGTACTGACCCTCCGACAGGGCAGTTTCACTCCCGATCCTGTCAATTCTCCCGATGGGGAAACCAGCCCCATTATTTCAGGGAGCGGGTGGGGAGTCTATGGGATACGGACCCCTTGGCAGATGGTGGAAGCACAGAGTTTTGATTGAATGAAATGCAAGTTTGATAAAACTTCTGCCGGAAAATAGGATTTTGGGATCCAGTATCGGAGTAACTCGGGACATGGCATGTGGCGAGTGGAGCAGGTTTGGGAAGGGAAGGTGACTTTGGACCTGTCAAATCCCAAAACTCTCCCACCATTGGGATTTCCTCGCCTCGTGTCCGGGTCTGTTTTTGATTAATTGATAGAGATTGATTGATATGATTGGTCAACAATCCATTACATCGAATGTACAGCACAGAAAGAGGCCATTTGGCCCAACAGGTCTATCCCGGTGTTTGTGCTCCACACGAGCCTCCACTTCTCCAGAGAATTTCTACGTTTATCGTTGAACTGTGCAGCTCCCTGGACGGGAGACGACAAACGAGGTGGATCTTGGTCTTTTTGCATCGCCAATCTCCATGGCCCACTCCACCAGCCTCCCATCGGGAGCTGAGCGAGGCTCATCTCTCAAATGCTGGCGTCCAGCCTTCAACAGTGCTGTTGAGAAAGGTCGTGCTAGCTCGGGGGAAAAAACAGCCAATGGTCTGGCTCGACAGGGAAACGGAATTCTTGCTCCAAGCACCAACCCACGTTCCACCAGCACAGACCCGTTGGGCCAAATGGCCTGTTTCTGCACTGTTAGATTCTATGGTAAGATGGATAAGGGACCAGTTTAACAGAGTGAGTTTGAGTGAGAAACGTAGGAACTAGGAGCAGGGGTAGGCCGTTCGGCCCCTCGAGCCTGCTCCGCCATTCAATCAGATCATGGCTGATCTTCGACCTCAACTCCACTTTCCTGCCCGATCCCCATATCCCTCGATTCCCCGAGAGTCCAGAAATCTATCTATCTCAGCCTTGAATATACTCAACGACTGAGCATCCACAGCCCTCTGGGGTAGAGAATTCCAAAGACTCACAACCCTCTGAGTGAAGAAATTCCTCCTCATCTCAGTCTTGAATGGCCGACCCCTTATCCTGAGACTGTGCCCCCATGTTCTAGACTCTCCAGCCATGGGGGAAACAGCCTCTCAGCATCTACCCTGTCAAGCCCCCTCAGAATCTTATATGTTTCAATGAGATCACCTCTCATTCTTCTAAACTCCAGAGAGTATCGGCCCATTCTACTCAATCTCTCCTCATAGGACAACCCTCTCATCCCAGGAATTAATCGAGTGACCCTTCGGTGCACCGCCTCGAAGGCAAGTATATCCTTCCTTAGATAAGGAGACCAAAACTGTACGCAGTACTCCAGGTGAGGTCTCACCAAAGCCCTGTATAGTTCAGTAAGACCTCCTTACTCTTGTACTCCAACCCCCCTTGCAATAAAGGCCAACATGCCACTTACCTTCCTAATCGCCTGCTGTACCTGCGTGCTAACTTTCTGTGTTTCTTGTACGAGGACACCCAGAGACCAATGTTTATGGTGAGGGAGTCAAGGTTAGGCTGCAACTAATGTAGAGCTCGGCTGATAATCTCACCTGACCTTCTGCAAACACACTGACATTGTGATGGGCACTGAACAGCTCTCTCCGAACTCAAGGGTTGAACAAGTGTGTTTGAACAGCGATAGCCATCAGAACAGAGACCTCAATTTATAACTCGTATTGCCAGCTGGGGCAAGTTTCACGCTGCACCATCGCCTCGAGTTACAATGGGTCTACAGCACAGGACCAGGCCATTCGGCCCACCTGGGCTATCCCGGTGTTTATGCTCCACACGAGCCTCCTCCCTCCCTACTCCATCTCACCCTATCACCATATCCTGCTATTCCTTTCTCCCTCATGTGTTTATCCAGCTTCTCCTGAAATCCATCTCTGTTATTCCCCTCAACCACTCCCTGTGGGAGTGAGTTCCACATTCTCACCACTCTCTGGGTAAAGAGGTTTCTCCTGAATTCCCTATTGGATTTATTACTGACTCTCTTATATTTATCATCTCCCCCACATCTTCTCTACGTCAACCCTATCGAACTCTTCCTTAATTTTAAAGACCTCTATCAGGTCACCCCTCAGCCTTCTCTTTTATAGAGAAAAGAGCCCCAGCCTATTCAGTCTTTCCTCATAATTAGAACCTCTCAGTTCTGGGATCATTCTTGTAAATCTTTTTTTGCACCTTCTCCGGTGCCTCTGTATCCTTTTTATAATATGGAGACCAGAACTGTGCTCAGTGCTCCAAGTGTGGTCTAACCGAGGTATATGGAGACCAGAACTGTGCACAGTGCTCCAAGTGTGGTCTAACCAAGGAATATGGAGACCAGAACTGTGCACAGTGCTCCAAGTGTGGTCTAACCAAGGTATATGGAGACCAGAACTGTGCACAGTGCTCCAAGTGTGGTCTAACCAAGGTATATGGAGACCAGAACTGTGCACAGTGCTCCAAGTGTGGTCTAACCAAGGTATATGGAGACCAGAACTGTGCACAGTGCTCCAAGTGTGGTCTAACCCAGGTATATGGAGACCAGAACTGTGCACAGTGCTCCAAGTGTGGTCTAACCAAGGTATATGGAGACCAGAACTGTGCACAGTGCTCCAAGTGTGGTCTAACCCAGGTATATGGAGACCAGAACTGTGCACAGTGCTCCAAGTGTGGTCTAACCAAGGTATATGGAGACCAGAACTGTGCACAGTGCTCCAACTGTGGTCTAACCAAGGTTCTATACAAGTTTAACAAAACGTCTCTGCTTTGCAATTCTGCCCCTCCAGGAGATGAAGCCAAGTTGCCCGGTTGGCTTCCTTTCTGACGGCCTTATTGTGATGTCCTGCGTCTACGATTAGTGGCTTTGTAATTTCATGGCTGCTCCTCCCCCAACCATGGTCAAGGACACAGAGAGAGAGAGAGAGAGAGAAATGGGTGACCAGACTTACCCATCGGTCAATGTGACCTTCTCCGGGCTGAGGTCGTTGACATGGTTACCGTTAGCCAACATTTCTGCCTCTTCAGCGTTGGACAGTCTCTCCAGTTCCATTTCAACAGATGTTATTATTAAATTGTCCTTTTTAAAAATATCGTCCACTAAATGGCGTTGCGGGGCTGGGTCCAGAATCGGCAGGTAAATCTACTCTGGTCTGTGGTGGATCAGCTTTCTGTTCCTGTTTACCTGGGAGGGGAGAGAGATGGGAGGATGAAAATAGTACTCGCAACTAGAAAGGTCTCTCGACTCCTCACATGTTCCCTCTCCCCACTTCTCTCCTGGAGGTCATGACTCTTGACTTGAGATGCTGAGCTCCAGAAGGTTAGAGGGCCATTGGGAACGAGTTGGGCTCGATATCCCTCCCAGACGAGCATTCTCCCAGCAAGAGTCTCTGGTTTGCGACAGGTGTTCACCCACTGGCTCGGTGGGTCTCGCTCCCCGGTCTGGGTCAGACGGTCGGGGGTTCGAGCCCCCAATCCAGAGACTCGAGCCCCATAATCCAGGCCGACACTCCCGAGTGCAGTACTGAGGGAGCGCCGCACCGTCGGAGGGTCAGTACTGAGGGAGAGCCGCACCGTCGGAGGGTCAGTACTGAGGGAGCGCCGCACCGTCGGAGGGTCAGTACTGAGGGAGCGCCGCACTGTCGGAGGGTCAGTACTGAGGGAGCGCCGCACTGTCGGAGGGTCGGTACTGAGGGAGCGCCGCGCTGTCGGAGGGTCGGTACTGAGGGAGCACCGCACTGGCGGAGGGTCGGTACTGAGGGAGCGCCGCACCGGCGGAGGGTCGGTACTGAGGGAGCGCCGCACCGTCGGAGGGTCGGTACAGAGGGAGCGCCGCACCGTCGGAGGGTCGGTACCGAGGGAGCGCCGCACCGTCGGAGGGTCGGTACCGAGGGAGCGTCGCACTGGCGGAGGGTCGGTACTGAGGGAGCGCCGCACTGTCGGAGGGTCGGTACTGAGGGAGCGTCGCACTGGCGGAGGGTCGGTACCGAGGGAGCGCCGCACCGTCGGAGGGTCAGTACCGAGGGAGCGTCGCACTGGCGGAGGGTCGGTACTGAGGGAGCGCCGCACTGTCGGAGGGTCGGTACTGAGGGAGCGCCGCACTGTTGGAGGGTCAGTACTGAGGGAGCGCCGCACTGTCGGAGGGTCAGTACTGAGGGAGCGCCGCACTGTCGGAGGGTCAGTACTGAGGGAGCGCCGCACTGTCGGAGGGTCAGTACTGAGGGAGCGCCGCACTGTCGGAGGGTCAGTACTGAGGGAGCGCCGCACTGTCGGAGGGTCAGTACTGAGGGAGCGCCGCACTGTCGGAGGGTCAGTACTGAGGGAGCGCCGCACTGTCGGAGGGTCAGTACTGAGGGAGCGCTGCACTGTCGGAGGGTCAGTACTGAGGGAGCGCTGCACTGTCGGAGGGTCAGTACTGAGGGAGCGCTGCACTGTCGGAGGGGCCGTCTTTCGGACGAGACGTTAAACCGAGGCCCCCGTCTGCCCCTCTCAGGTGGATGTAAAAGATCCCACGGCCACTATTGGAAGAAGAGCAGGGGGAGTTCTCCCCGGGGTCCTGGGGCCAATATTTATCCCTCAACCAACATCACTAAAAAACAGATGATCTGGTTCATTTATCACATTGCTGTTTGTGGGATCTTGCTGTGCGCAGATTGGCTGCTGCGTTTCCCACATTACAACAGTGACCGCACTTCAAAAAGTACTTGATTGGCTGTGAGGTGATTTGGGACGTCCTGAGGTGGTGAAAGGGGCTGTGGGAATGGGAATTCCGTTTTACAGCCCTAAAATCCCTCACTTTGACGAGTACAAGATAAAAATGACTTTTCTCACATCAAAACACCCTCGGAGCAGCAACCACTTTCAAATTACATCCAGTCTACAGCACAGAAACAGGCCATTCGGCCCATCTGGTCTATCCCGGTGTTTATGCTCCACACGAGCCTCCTCCCTCCCTACTCCATCTCACCCTATCACCATATCCTTCTCCTCCTTTCTCCCTCATGTGTTTATCCAGCTTCCCCTTAAATCCATCTCTGTTATTCCCCTCGACCACTCCCTGTGGGAGTGAGTTCCACATTCTCACCACTCTCTGGGTAAAGAAGTTTCTCCTGAATTCCCGATTGGATTTATTACTGACTATCTTGTACTTATGGCCCCTAGATTTTGGTCTCCCCCACAAGTGAAAACATCTTCTCTATGTCTACCCTATCGAACTCCCTTCATAATTTTAAAGACCTCTATCAGGTCACCCCTCAGCCTTCTCTTTTCTGGAGAAAAGACCCCCAGTCTGTTCAATCCTTCCTGATAGTTAGAAACTCTCAGTTCTGGGATCATCTACTGCATGCATGAAGGGCAGCTGGAAGGGTTGAGTTTAGGGTTGAGTTTAGGGTAAGCAAGGGAGGGCACACACTGTGACTACAGTCAACAACAGATGCAGAGTGAGATCTGTGAGGGTATGTGAGGGTATGTGGGGGTATGTGGGGGTCTGTGGGGGTATGTGAGGGTCTGTGGGGGTCTGTGGGGGTATGTGGGGGTATGTGGGGGTCTGTGGGGGTATGTGGGGGTCTGTGGGGGTATGTGGGGGTCTGTGGGGGTCTGTGGGGGTCTGTGGGGGTCTGTGGGGGTCTGTGGGGGTCTGTGGGGGTCTGTGAGGGTCTGTGGGGGTCTGTGGGGGTATGTGGGGGGTCTGTGGGGGTATGTGGGGGTCTGTGGGGGTCTGTGGGGGTCTGTGGGGTCTGTGGGGGTCTGTGGGGGTATGTGGGGGTATGTGGGGGTCTGTGGGGGTCTGTGGGGGTCTGTGGGGGTCTGTGGGGGTATGTGAGGGTATGTGAGGGTCTGTGGGGGTCTGTGGGGGTATGTGAGGGTCTGTGAGGGTCTGTGGGGGTATGTGAGGGTCTGTGGGGTCTGTGGGGGTCTGTGGGGGTCTGTGGGGGTATGTGAGGGTCTGTGGGGGTCTGTGGGGGTCTGTGGGGGGGTCTGTGGGGGTATGTGGGGGTCTGTGAGGGTCTGTGGGGGTCTGTGGGGGTATGTGAGGGGGTCTGTGAGGGGGTCTGTGGGGGTCTGTGGGGGGGTCTGTGAGGGTATGTGGGGGTATGTGAGGGGGTCTGTGGGGGTCTGTGGGGGTATGTGGGGGTCTGTGGGGGTCTGTGGGGGTCTGTGAGGGTATGTGGGGGTATGTGGGGGTATGTGGGGGTATGTGGGGGTCTGTGGGGGTCTGTGGGGGTATGTGAGGGGGTCTGTGGGGGTCTGTGGGGGTCTGTGGGGGGGTCTGTGGGGGGGTCTGTGGGGGTCTGTGGGGGTATGTGAGGGGGTCTGGGGGGGTCTGTGGGGGGGTCTGTGGGGGTATGTGGGGGTCTGTGGGGGTCTGTGGGGGTCTGTGGGGGTCTGTGGGGGTATGTGGGGGTATGTGGGGGGGGTCTGTGGGGGTCTGTGAGGGGGTCTGTGGGGGTCTGTGAGGGGGTCTGTGAGGGTCTGTGGGGGTATGTGAGGGTCTGTGGGGGTCTGTGGGGGTCTGTGGGGGTCTGTGGGGGTATGTGAGGGGGTCTGTGAGGGGGTCTGTGGGGGGGGTCTGTGGGGGTCTGTGGGGGTATGTGGGGGGGTCTGTGGGGGTCTGTGGGGGTCCTGTGGGGGCGGGGGTGCAGGGGGGGGTGGGGGGGGGGGGTCTGTGTGGGGGTCTGTGAGGGGGTCTGTGGGGGTATGTGGGGGTCTGTGAGGGTATGTGGGGGTCTGTGGGGGTCTGTGGGGGTCTCCTGTTGAGAAATCTTAGAGCACAGGGTTCTGGAGAGACCGTGTGTACCCCGGTACTCCCCCCGTACACCCCCACTCCCCCCGGCGCTCCCCCCCCCCGCTACACCCCCGTTCCCCAACACCCCCCCCCAGCGCCCCCCTACTCCCCCCCCCCCCCCCAGCGCGCCCCCCTACTCTCCCCCCCCACCCAGCGCCCCCCTACTCCCCCCCCCAGCGCCCCCCCTACTCCCCCCCAGTGCCCCCCCTACTCCCCCCCCCCAGCGCCCCCCCCTACTCCCACCCCCCCCAGCGCCCCCCTACTCCCCCCCCCAGCGCCCCCCTAACTCCCCCCCAGTGACCCCCTACTCCCCCCCCCAGCGCCCCCCTACTCCCCCCCAGTGCCCCCCTACTTCCCCCCCCCCAGTGCCCCCCTACTCCCCCCCCCAGCGCCCCCCTACTCCCCCTGCACACCAAAGAACTGAGCCTGAACAGAACAGACAGGCAGAGTCAGAGAGAGAGAGAGAGAGAGACAGAGAGAGAGAGAGAGAGACAGAGAGAGAGAGACAGAGAGAGAGAGAGAGAGAGACAGAGAGAGAGAGAGAGAGACAGAGAGAGAGAGACAGAGAGAGACAGAGAGAGAGAGAGACAGAGACAGAGAGACAGAGACAGAGACAGAGACAGAGAGAGAGAGAGAGAGAGAGAGAGAGACAGAGAGAGAGAGACAGAGAGAGAGAGAGACAGAGAGAGAGAGAGACAGAGAGAGGGAGAGAGACAGAGACAGAGACAGAGAGAGAGAGAGAGAGAGACAGAGAGAGAGAGAGAGACAGAGAGAGAGAGAGAGGACAGAGAGAGAGAGAGGAGACAGAGAGAGAGAGAGAGACAGAGAGAGAGACAGAGAGAGAGAGACAGAGAGAGAGAGAGAGAGAGAGAGAGAGACAGAGACAGAGAGACAGAGAGAGAGAGAGACAGAGAGAGAGAGACAGAGAGAGAGACAGAGAGAGAGAGAGAGAGAGAGAGACAGAGAGAGAGACAGAGAGAGAGACAGAGACACAGATATCAGAAAGGAAAAGACAGAAAGGGCCCAGGAGGGGAGAGTGGAAGATAAAAAGTGAAGGAGGAGTGGTGAAAGAGTGAAAGTGCTGTCTCTCTCACACTGAGCACAGGATCAGGGTGGGACAGTGAATCAGGAAGGCAGGACGTGGCACACTCAGTGCTCTGCCAGTGTGACTGTTGGCAACCCTGCCAGCCCAGAAACATCAAAGCTCTCCCCGGCTCTCCCAGCGTGTGTGTGTGTGTGTGTGTGGCTGGGACAGAGGGGGACTGACTGCACTCATACAAACTCAGGGGCACAGTGTCCTCGAGCTGAGGAAAGAGAGCCTGGGGGAGGCGGGGGGGGGGGGGGGGGTGGAAATCAGCCGGGAATCCCACCCCCCCCCCCCCCCACCCCCTCCCCACTGATCGTTATCCAGCGACCGCGCTCCCCCCCACCACCACCAGCCGCCACACTTCGCAGGAAAGCGCGGGTGCGAGGCCCCCCGCAGTCGAATATCCCCGCCGAGGCTCACGCGTTGAGAACGAAAGGCCGGCAAGACCACAGGCCAGCCTCTTGGAGAAGGCGGGCGATGGTCTCGGCGAGGGGCGCGGGAATGAGACGTCCCAGGACCACGGAAGGTTTTATTCAACCGCGCAGTGTTCAGGGCCCCAGACAGTGTGCAGGGCAGACCTGGCCCAGCTGGCTCACGACTGAATATTTATAGATCTGTGTGTGTCAATGCACACACACACACACACACACACACACACACACACACGTCTGTAACCGGCAATGCTGCCACGTTGCAAGCTCCTCAGAGGCTGCCTTGGCACAAAATCAGTGACCATAGGCCCACTCCTTCTCAGCAGCATTCACCTGTCAATCAATCCCCCGTATCTTAACACCTCTCTCTCTCTCTCTCTCTCCGCTCCTTTAAAACCCTCCCTCTTTGACCAAGCTTTTGGTCACCTGTCCTACTATCCCCTGAAGTGGTCCGATTTACACTTGGGGGGGTGCGGGGGGCGTTTTTTACCACGTGAGAGGCACTGGATGACTGGGGGCTGCCGCTGCTGTGGTCGACTCCTGTCCGCCAGGAATGCACAGACAGCCACCGCCCACGTGGGGTTTGGGTGTGACCACACTGAAGGAGTCACGAGCCCCGGAGGTGGGCGGGGGTGGGGGGAAACATTCTGCACCGACTGAGCAGCCCGGCCGGCTCCCGGCCCAGCCCGCGCAACACCGCGCGCGAAGCCCCTTCCCCTGCTCCAAGGGTCGGCCTCACAATTCGGAACTGACCTTTCCCCTCTGACCCCCGCAAATCGCGGCCAGGTAAAGAAAGGAAGGTTGAGCATTTTCTCCGGCGTCTCTCACCACCTCAGGGATAATCAATTTCATTGAAATCGGAGGGGGGATGCGCAAGAGGCCAGAATTGGAGGGGGCAGAGATCTGGGAGGGGTTGCAGGGCTGGAGGAGGTTACAGAGATAGGGAGGGTCAGGGGGGGCGAGGGCCATGGGGAAGGGGCATGATTTGAACACCAGGATGGAGAATTTTTAATTCGAGGCGTTCCCGGACTGGGAGCCAGTGTCGGTCAGCGAGCGCAGGGGGTGATGGAAGTGAACGGGACTGGGTGCAAGTTAGCATACGGGGGGCAGCAGACAACTGGAGAGGACATTGCACTAAAGTGTGAATCTGATTCACAAACACAAGGGCAGTTGGTGTGAACAATTGACACATTAGTGCACTAGGGGGGGGCACCCTTGGAAATATGGATTCTTGAGACGGTGTACGTTTACCCTGCGTGTTTTTTTATTTGTTCATGGGATGTGGGCGTCGCTGGCGAGGCCGGCATTTATTGCCCGTCCCTTGAGAAGGTGGTGGTGAGCCGCCTTCTTGAACCGCTGCAGTCCGTGTGGTGAAGGTTCTCCCACAGTGCTGTTAGGGAGGGAGTTCTAGGATTTTGACCCAGCGACGATGAAGGAACGGCCGATATATTTCCAAGTCGGGATGGTGTGTGACTTGGAGGGGAACGTGCAGGTGGTGTTGTTCCCATGTGCCTGCTGCCCTTTGTCCTTCTAGGTGGTAGAGGTCGCGGGGTTTGGGAGGTGCTGTCGAAGAAGCCTTGGCGAGTTGCTGCAGTGCATCCTGTGGATGGTACACACTGCAGCCACTGTGTGCCAGTGGTGAAGGGAGTGAATGTTTAGGGTGGTGGATGGGGTGCCAGTCAAGCGGGCTGCTTTGTCCTGGATGGTGTCGAGCTTCTTGAGTGTTGTTGGAGCTGCACTCATCCAGGCAAGTGGAGAGTATTCCATCACACTCCTGACTTGTGCCTTGTAGATGGTGGAAAGGCTTTGGGAAGTCAGGAGGTGAGTCACTCGCTGCAGAATACCCAGCCTCTGACTTGCTCTTGTAGCCACAGTATTTATATGGCTGGTCCAGTTAAGTTTCTGGTCAATGGTGACCCCCAGGATGTTGATGTGGGGGATTTGGCGATGGTAATGCCGTTGAATGTCAAGGGGAGGTGGTTAGATTCTCTCTTGTTGGAGATGGTCATTGCCTGGCACTTATCTGGCGCGAATGTTATTTGCCACTTATCAGCCCAAGCCTGGATGTTGTCCAGGTCTTGCTGCATGCGGGCTCGGACTGCTTCATTATTTGAGGGGTTGCGAATGGAACTGAACACTGTGCAATCATCAGCGAACATCCCCATTTCTGACTTTATGATGGAGGGAAGGTCATTGATGAAGCAGCTGAAGATGGTTGGGCCTAGGACACTGCCCTGAGGAACTCCTGCAGCAATGTCCTGGGGCTGAGATGATTGGCCTCCAACAACCACTACCATCTTCCTTTTGTGCTCGGTATGACTCCAGCCACTGGGGAGTTCTCCCCCTGATTCTCATTGACTTCAATTTTACTAGGGCTTCTTGGTGCCACACTCTGTCAAATGCTGCCTTGATGTCAAGGGCAGTCACTCTCACCTCACCTCTGGAATTCAGCTCTTTTGTCCATGTTTGGACCAAGGCTGTAATGAGGTCTGGAGCAGAGTGGTCCTGGCGGAACCCAAACTGAGCATCGGTGAGCAGGTTATTGGTGAGTAAGTGCCGCTTGATAGCACTGTAATGGGTTAGATACAGAGTAAAGCTCCCTCTACACTGTCCCATCAAACACTCCCAGGGCAGGTACAGCACGGGTTAGGTACAGAGTAAAGCTCCCCTCTACACTGTCCCATCAAACACTCCCAGGGCAGGTACAGGGTTAGATACAGAATAAAGCTCCCTCTACACTGTCCCATCAAACACTCCCAGGGCAGGTACAGGGTTAGATACAGAGTCAAGCTCCCTCTACACCGTCCCGTCAAACACTCCCAGGGCAGGTACAGGGTTAGATACAGAGTAAAGCTCCCTCTACACTGTCCCATCAAACACTCCCAGGGCAGGTACAGGGTTAGATACAGAGTAAAGCTCCCTCTACACTGTCCCATCAAAACACTCCCAGGGTCAGGTACAGGGTTAGATACAGAGTAAAGCTCCCTCCACACTGTCGCATCAAACACTCCCAGGGCAGGTACAGGGTTAGATACAGAGTAAAGCTCCCTCTACACTGTCCCGTCAAACACTCCCAGGGCAGGTACAGGGTTAGATACAGAGTAAAGCTCCCTCTACACCGTCCTGTCAAACACTGCCAGGGCAGGTACAGGGTTAGATACAGAGTAAAGCTCCCTCTACACTGTCCCGTCAAACACTCCCAGGGCAGGTACAGGGTTAGATACAGAATAAAGCTCCCTCTACACTGTCCCATCAAACACTCCCAGGGCAGGTACAGGGTTAGATACAGAATAAAGCTCCCTCTACACTGTCCATCAAACACTCCCAGGGCAGGTACAGGGTTAGATACAGAGTCAAGCTCCCTCTACACCGTCCCGTCAAACACTCCCAGGGCAGGTACAGGGATAGATACAGAGTAAAGCTCCCTCTACACTGTCCCATCAAACACTCCCAGGGCAGGTACAGGGTTAGATACAGAGTAAAGCTCCCTCTACACTGTCCATCAAACACTCCCAGGGCAGGTACAGGGATAGATACAGAGTAAAGCTCCTCTACACTGTCCCATCAAACACTCCCAGGGCAGGTACAGGGTTAGATACAGAGTAAAGCTCCCTCTGCACTGTCCCATCAAACACTCCCAGGGCAGGTACAGGGTTAGATACAGAGTAAAGCTCCCTCTACACTGTCCCGTCAAACACTCCTTCAGCAGTCCTTCCCGTACAGGTGGAAATGGATGTAATACAGAATGACCGGCCGGTACAAGCAGCTCTAGTGTGTGACGGTAACTCCAGTGAACTCTCTGACTTTGTGTCCAGGACCGGAGTATAACAGACCCTTCGCCATCCACTGGTGTTTTAGTCCACGTCAATCACAGGAAGAGTTTCTGTTTGCCATTAATAGCTTTCACCCCTGGGAGATTTATTGTGACGGTACATTGTAATCTTTCACCCTCCCACAAGCACTGCCGACTTGGCCCTGCGGAATAGTTTATCATTTTAGTTTCTCGTCTCTGGGTTTTAATCTCTCTTTCATCGTACAGCCTTCGGAAGATGGGGTGAATCAATCAGAAGGGACTCTCGAGAAACAGCACCCCATTGAGATACTTGACAATCTGACGGGCCCCACCATTGAGTTCAATATCCTCAGATCATCACTGTTCTCAGACCGCAGGTGCTGGTAATGGATCTGCTCCCCGAGACCCATCTTTTCTTTCTTGACCTGTCCCATTCCCACCCTCCTTGGCTCGCACCATCACTCCCGCCCTCCCGCAGACCTCCCCCTTTCCTTCTTTCCCCAGCCCCGCCCCGATCTTTTCCCCGTCTCTGCACTCGTCTTAAAAACGGTTAAAGCTCCAACCTCTTCCAGCTCGGACGGAAGGTCAGCGCCCTGAAATGTTGTGGCCTCCGCCTGACGCCGCCTGACCTGCCAAGTGTCTTTCCTGCATTTTCTGCCTTTGATTTGAAATTCTGGTTTTTTTTAATTCAGCGACACACGGCCTCCTCGTGTGAGTCGGCTAAAATAATGCCTCCCGAAAGGCAGAACAGCACGTCCTGAACCCAAGTGTCCATGGGACACACACACCAGAAACAATATAACAGCCAGGAGGCGTTATCACTGCACTCATTCTGTGCACTGGCAGGAAATAAAGTGCCCAGGATTGTCACTGACACCAGGAGCACGAGAAGCAGGGCATTCACTTACCCAAATGGGCTGTTTACACCATGTTGGTTACTCATTAAACAGAGGTGTAAAAATAACACAGAGGGGAGTGTCGATGTAAATGTGTCATCCAGTGAACTGCGAGCAGCACAGAGGGAAGCAGATAGATCTCCCCTCACTCCACCTCAGGACCTGGACCCCCCCAGTACTGTACCCCAGTGTTATACAGTGACAGACCCGGACCCCCCAGTACTGTACCCCAGTGTTATACAGTGACAGACCCGGACCCACCAGTACTGTACCCCAGGGTTATACAGTGACAGACCCGGACCCACCAGTACTGTACCCCAGGGTTATATAGTGACAGACCTGGACCCACCAGTACTGTACCCCAGGGTTATACAGTGACAGACCCGGACCCACCAGTACTGTACCCCAGGGTTATACAGTGACAGACCCGGACCCCCCCAGTACTGTACCCCAGTGTTATACAGTGACAGACCTGGACCCCCCAGTACTGTACCCCAGTGTTATACAGTGACTGACCTGGACCCCCCAGTACTGTACCCCAGTGTTATACAATGACAGACCTGGACCCACCAGTACTGTACCCCAGGGTTATACAGTGACAGACCCGGACCCCCCCAGTACTGTACCCCAGTGTTATACAGTGACAGACCTGGACCCCCCAGTACTGTACCCCAGTGTTATACAGTGACTGACCTGGACCCCCCAGTACTGTACCCCAGTGTTATACAGTGACAGACCTGGACCCACCAGTACTGTACCCCAGTGTTATACAGTGACAGACCTGGACCCACCAGTACTGTACCCCAGTGTTATACAGTGACAGACCTGGACCCCCCAGTACTGTACCCCAGTGTTATACAGTGACAGACCCGGACCCCCCAGTACTGTACCCCAGGGTTATACAGTGACAGACCTGGACCCACCAGTACTGTACCCCAGTGTTATACAGTGACAGACCTGGACCCACCAGTACTGTACCCCAGTGTTATACAGTGACAGACCTGGACCCACCAGTACTGTACCCCAGTGTTATACAGTGACAGACCTGGACCCCACAGTACTGTACCCCAGTGTTATACAGTGACAGACCCGGACCCACCAGTACTGTACCCCTGTGTTATACAGTGACAGACCCAGACCCACCAGTACTGTACCCCAGTGTGTTACAGTGACAGACCCGGACCCACCAGTACTGTACCCCAGTGTTATACAGTGACAGACCTGGACCCACCAGTACTGTACCCCAGTGTTATACAGTGACAGACCCGGACCCACCAGTACTGTACCCCAGTGTTATACAGTGACAGACCCGGACCCACCTGTACTGTACCCCAATATTACACAGCTCAAAATGCTCGTTCGAGACACAACCCAAATTTGGACGGACAGAATCTCGAATTGTCCAGCTGGGTATTTTTCACAGTTGGAGTCTATAAATGTCCCATCATTACATCTCATCGTGAGCCCCCTGTCTAGACTCTCCCCCCTCCCAAAACACATCCACAGTAAATAACACGAGACAGAACAGACACAGAGCAATCACACGCCACTGCTAATCCAATCTCAGGGCTCAGAGTTATAAATACTTTCACACTCCAGGTCTCTGTGATCTGTCCGTCCCTACAATTTAATGCTCACTCTTCACCCTGGGTCGGGCGGGGGGGAGTTCGAACAATTACCAGGCCTCCTGCTCCTGATCATTGGCCCGAATCATCAAATGCGTAATCACTTTAAACCTGGAGTGAAATCTTCTCCCTCAGACTGGGCACAGTTCCACTGGCACACGCTGCGCCCTCTGAAAACCGTCCAACGTGTCGGTGTTTCTCTGGCCAGCCGAAGCACGGGCTATTCGACCACGGGAGGCGCCGCAACATCCTTTCCAGGCAGGGCCCTCTGCGCCCCCACAATGGAAACTTGCATTTATACGGGCCCCTCGAACGTCCTGTGAGGCTTCACAGCCGCGTAAATCAGGCCA